>NC_134704.1:85397320-85595989 GCF_043290135.1 Rhipicephalus microplus
GTGTATGTATGTATGTATGTATGTATGTATGTATGTATGTATGTATGTATGTATGTATGTATGTATGTATGTATGTATGTATGTATGTATGTATGTATGTATGTATGTATGTATGTGTGTGTGTATGTATGTATGTATGTATGTATGTATGTATGTACGACGATGTAATGTGGGGACGTCCTAGTGTGACTTCACCATTTTGTGTGATCTGTCGCGTATTCATGTCATGATGCGGCTACATTATTACGTGATGATGATATTTTTATTACTTCTGCAGACGCAAACGCCTTGGGAGGCTGACGCCGCTGACGGCCCGATTTCGTGTTTCTTAAAGAATTTAAGGCGTTCGCCTTATAGAAAGAGACAGATAAAGAGGTCACCTAATTATCTTTTATGGTATGTCCCACAATCATTAACTACTGGGGGGTATTCGGTAAAAATGATTCAGTTGCGCGAACTAAAATGCATCACTGTAACCCTAAAACGTAAAAAGGAGGCAAGCCCGATCATATGTCTGCTGTTAGTGTCACACTGTGCAACATGTATTAATCATTTGTGTTGTACCTGAGGCATAATCAGACACCAGCGTAAGCGCAAATACTTTCAACAGAAGTAGATTTTATGCAGGTTAGATTGCTGCACAAGCACCTGTGACAGACGACCAGTATGAATGGCGGGCACGTAGCAGCCGCACCTAATGATTCAATACGTCATTTACAGGCCATTTTCTCTGGAGTAGTAGAGTTAACGCAAGGTGCAGGTAATGTATAAACTGTATGTATATATATAGAATATGTGACTCTGGTTAAAGTTAGTGTACTTAACTTCCAAGCCGATCAGTGGGGGGGGGGGCAGTGTGTCAGATACACATCCGGCCCGATGTTACTTGGATGACCACATTTCCTGCAAGCTCTCCTTTCTAGTGAAACTGATTTTTGATTACTATATACGACCTATGAGCACCAGTCCACATCTCGTGCTGCACACTATAGGGCGTTCAGCGCCAACTGAGCTCTGGACGGTCAGCTGTTCATGAAGACCCATTGAGCCTGATTGAGTTAACTTTCGTGAACGGCGAATGTTTGGCGGCAAATGCAACGACAGTGCTTTGAGGGAAGCACGGTGTGCTGGAAATTCGCGATATATATATATATATATATATATATATATATATATATATATATATATATATATATATATATCAATTCTGTTTCTGCCCTATGAAATTCTTAGTTACGCATCTTGTTCCAATTGAACGTTTTCTGTCATACTTTTTTGTCTTTTTTCTGCGGGTGATTTGCTGTATGGGTTTGATAGTTTTGTTTGTAGATATTACTGTACTTTTCAAACTGCTATTCGTGTGATCTACTTGATTTAAACACCGTTCATGCATTCTCATAATCTTTCTTTGACATTGCTTTGACTTTCTCTGCTGTTCATTTCTCGCCACATCACAGTAGATAGTATATTATGGTGATAGTTCAACGGCCCCTGACACTGCCGTGTCAGGGGCCCTTGATATACCATGCCTACTTAAGAAAAGCGCATTTTTGTATCGTGTTTCCCTGATGAAGGCCGGTCCCCGGCTGAAACGTAGGAAAAATAAAGTTTTCGTTTTGCCCGTCCTCCACTTTTTGGTATATATATATATATATATATATATATATATATATATATATATATATATATATATATATATATATATATATATATATATATATATATATATATATATATATATATATATATATATATATATATATATATATATATATATATATATATATATATATATATATATATATATATATATATATATATATATATATATATTTATTTATACGCACTGGTTTGGATCCTGCCCACGGCGAGTTATTTTTTCACCCACTTTTCTTTCTTCTCATTTACATTACAATTCGCCGAATAACTTCCCCTATACCTACCTTTGCATTATTGTCTGTTAGATCTCATTAATATTGTGTACACGAAAAAGGAGCCCTTAAGTATACACTTGTTTCTTTTATTCATTACCAAGAGTCTCGTACTGGCAGACTTGGTGTCTTTAGGTTGTGTATGAAGAAATATTGGTCAGCTGCCAGTTAGTAATAGGTTCACGTGCTACGTGATGCTAAACAGGCTCATAAACAGTGTGCCACACTCGCTGCCATGGCTAATAGTGGTGCTGACTGACAGTGCCACGTTTAAATTGACATAGATACCCAATAAAGTGGCTGGGGGGATAGCTGTCGTGGTAGCTCAGTGGTAGAGCATCGAACGCGTTATTCGAAGGTCGCAGGTTTGGATCCTGCCGACGGCGAGTTATCTTTTGACCTACTTTTCTTTCTTCTCATTTACATTACCATTGGCCTAATAACTTGCCCTATACCTTCCTTTGCATTATTGTCTGTTAGATCTTATTATTATTTTGTAAACATGAAAAACGAGCCCTTAAGTATACACTTCTAAATGTCTATTGTTCTCTTCGCGAGCATTTCGTTCATTTAGCACAGGCAGTGGAACTATGTTAGAATATAATTTCCTTCTTAGAATGGGGCACCATGCATATGGGTTTCGCTAGGGAAACATATGTGCACTGTTGCTGTGGGGCTCCTCTGGTAAATATTGGGCACATGGATTTCGTAGTAGAAACCCATTTTACATTTGACCGAGAAAAAAGTCTTTCAGATCACCCTTTTTTTTGGAATATTTAGTGAAGAGCTCGAGCAGATCTTCTAAATTCACGTGGACATTTCCGTTTTATATGTATTACGCAGAAAACGTGTAAAAGAGCACTTTTCGCTGAAATAGGCCGCGATACGCAATATAAAGACTAGCACAACATTGTGAACAACCACTGCAGTTACCATGCCATATTGTGGGGTGTCTTACAGTGCATCTTATTCTGCCGATACAACCATTCGCAGTAAATTACCTAGCATAACACCTGATCATCTCTTCTTCTATCCTCCCTCTCCTCTCCCTGAAGAAAAGAGCTAAAGCCAGCGTCTAAAATAACATACCGAAAGAAATCTTGGTGCTTGCTCTGGAAGTCACTGAAACAGTCTGATGATCTTTTGTATTGTATGATTCAACAAATAATAAAAAAAACAGTCTCTGGCGCGCTGCACAGAGAACTGAACGATTCACTACAGCTGACGCTAATAAAGAGTGCTTAACAGCGCAAACGACAGCAGTGGATAGAAGGGACGAGACAGCGCTAAAGTGCCAAGAATTGGTTGGCAGTTCAGCGCTCTGTATCATCTCTTCTTTCTCCTTCGGTCGTTTGCGCTGTTAAGCACTCTTTGTCATGTTATACCGCCAGGCCCAATACTAGTGTCTCTTAAGCCGACACTACACACACACTCACGTGCAAACGTACAAACACCCGTGGCGGCAAATGAAATATGTCCGTTCTTCTCCTGCGATCACAGCGCAACAAAAATTTATTGGGCAGATATACGCTTACCAGTTCCCATGCCACTTCTCACTGTTTTCTCGAGGGGTGCACAAATCAGCGATGCTGAGATGAGCCGAATCTCCACTCTGGCGCTTTCGATTGATCAGCGCAGCCACTTTCGCCACCGGGAGGCTAGTTTAGAACTGTGCGCAAATAGATATCCGACGCCGACACTAGCCAAAGCAGAGGTCTTCACGCTCGGGTTGTGGCAGGGTCTCGCTAAGCATCGGTAGCCCGCTTGCCGGCTGTGCTTCCAACCTCGGTTGTTTAACTTGGCGACGCCGCACAGTGGTCAGAGCGATGTGAAACAATCGGCCGAACTGGATCCCTGGGTCGTATATCTCCGCCTCATTTTGCTATTGTTATTACTGGCGAACGCAGCGCCTTTCTCTCGAAAAATATGGGTTTCAGCCGGTGATGTCCTTTCAGGATCAAGTAGCTTACATCGTGGCGCACACCGACGGTTGTGTCACGCAGAAATGGCCAAGGCATCGCGCTGTTGTTTTGAAATTCTAAAGGCGTCCCCTGACGATTTGATAGTGTGCCAGTGATGCTTTGAACCGTAAGTCTGTCTCGACGATTAGCTATACTTCGTCGTCAACGCGGGCAGATAAGCGCCGTTGGAGGGCGCTGCTGCTTTCACTTGGCCTGATCTTGCGAGGTACACATAATGAAAGCGTTGGTTTACTTAAAGAGAATTACATAGTATGTGCTAATTGATGTTGAATTATCTTTAAATGTGCTCTTATTTAACACAGAAGCTGCGCATAATACACGAAACAAACGACGCTGTTCACGAACTACGAAATTGTCTCCCTGCCTCTAATACACATCCTTCAATATAGCTACACTTGTCCTCCTACTTTCACCCTGCCAAATAGCAGTCGATAATATGCAGGTTAGCTCAGGCAAAAATCTTCCCTGTTTTTATTACTAATATATGCCTATATATTTTAGCATGGACGTCCACGTATATAAGGCCAGTAATCCCAAACCAATAAGATAAAAGAAGACGAGTTTCATAAAATACATTGAATATATGCTCTTGCTCGCGGCCTTTTCCTTAGCGCCCGGTTGAAAAAACCAACCAGTTTAAAACTTACTCAGGTTCGTAATGTCTTAGCCAAACAAAAAAAGACATAACCATCGCCCCTCATCAGCACTGAACTTTGCATTAACTAATTAAAAAGACTCGAACGTCACTGAATTTCAATTCAGTCATTAATCTGCATTCAATGGCCCACCACACGGTGATATTACTAACTATAATAAAATATCAGGAGAGTTCTTTGACGAATGATGGAAAGTTTTAGTTACAGTATGGGCCATGCTAGCGTCTATATTCGGTGTTCACTGCGCGAAAGAAAGTTAGAAAAGAGCGTAAAATTGTAAACCTTGACAACGGCAGAGTTTCGATAGTGCATTTGTGAGTTATCGCGTTGTGTAAAGATAATCGCGACTGCAGTCCTCTTGTTAGATCATGAAAGGATGCGCGCAGGAAAGGCGAACGCCATCGTTTAAAATGAAGTTGAGTTCTATGGAATGCATTTATTCAGTATTCTTTCAAAAATTCGTGCGTCTTGCCGTTATTAAAATCTCTAGTTGCCACCAGGTGCATCAATCTAAATGAAAGGCAGAGCACATGTTATGTTAGTTAAACGTAGCGGTAACTGTAAAAGAGCAGCTCGCAAACAGTAGGAACAGAGTGGTGCAGTCGGGCGCGTCACGCTATTTTGATAACCAGGGGATTATAACAAACTTGAAGAGTGCCACCAAGGTTACTTTGCTATTCAACTTCACAGCGGTGAGCTCTTCATATTCACTACATAGAGCCATAAATAGAAGCCTGCAAAAGTGCGGAACAATTAATGAGATATCCATCGATACGATTGAACCAACGATGAGGGCAAAGCAAAAGACTGTCGATTAAGAGTGCGACTGTAGATACAGAGATAATAAAAAGTTCACCAGTGTGCTTAAAAAATACTTAACCAAGCCATTAATCTTTTTATTTGTTAAAGTGTTGAATGAAATGCATTGAACGCTTACATAGCAGTCACTCACAATTGCTTACATAGTAGTCGCTCACAATGCACAAAAAAATATCGCGGTACGTTGTGTTATGTTTTTTGCTATCGGCTCTCGACTTTGGTAGCACATTGTTATTGTTCTCGTGTGCTGATCCCAAGGTCGCGATATTCATACCGGCAGCGGCGGTTGTGTTTTGGTGGATGCGAAATGGCAAATTTCCATGTTTAGTGCAATATGAGTGCACAATAAGGAACATAAGCTGACAGAAACACCGCAAGTATTATTATTTTTTTATTTGTCATTTTAAAGATAACTCACGAGAAAATCAGCATGTGTCTATCATCCTGCTTCAACATTCCAAACCTTGCTTCATCTTGAAATATATGCGAACTGCGTTTACCCAGTCATGTGATCATGTACTAACTTCCCACGTGCTGCCTAACATAAGTCACGCAAGGAGCCATAAAGATACTCGAAAAGTGCTGCGTCATTCTCAAGATAATGTCTATCTCTCTCTGCCCCCTGATGAAAACTCCGAGTGAGCCGCTAATGATTTAGCGTTCTCATTAAATCAGGCACACAAACTGAAATAAACGCCCCACCTCCTTCGAAGTGCCCATCATTTACCCAGCTCTATGTGGGTTCCTCCTTCATCAAGTATGCAAATGCAATTAGGAGGCGCATAAGTTTCATGCGTTGTTGAAGCGCTTTATACTTGGATGCGAATAAGACTGATCCGTAGTCTGAGAAGACCCTTGCCTGGATGCACAAACGCATTCCGGGTACTGCAGAACGTCGTGATCTCCTGTGTAAATATGGGCGCCCTTTGAGGGCGTTGGTGCTGTGTGTTGATATATATATATATATATATATATATATATATATATAGAACTGTGGACTATTATATTCCGACGGTTGCTCTAATTTGTTAACATCACCGCAAATGTGATCGTATGGGGTTGTTGAATACGTTGATTTGAAATCTCATTTCTTTACTGGTTTGCTCAATTGTGTATTGTATGTGCTGTGGATGTATTACGCTTGGAGACTTTGGCCCCATGTGCTCAATGTTAGATACCTCTAAAAATAAGGAGTCGCCAATGCCCTATTGTGCGACATCTCCTTACATCAAGTCATTAAAAAACGCATTTGTTGTTGATTTTGTTCCCGCTGTTGCTATCACCGCCACTACCATTTTCATCATCCTCCTCAGTTTTGCATGCATATGGTGGTGAAAAAAAAAGAACTTACGTGCTATTTCACTGACTGCATGGAATCAGTATCTGTTTTCAGATTGACACGCCGCAAAACCTACGATTGGCGCCACGGCGCCTTGCACAACTCCTTTTCTAGGTTGGCCGATTGACCGCCGCAAATAAGAGCTCGCTTTTGAGTACAACACATGCAATTATGAGCTTCGAAATAAAAAAAAAATATCGAGGTATATAAAGACATCCTACTTCCTCAATTCGTCCGATGAAACTTCTGTTCACATTCAATTTCTGGTGACGATCGCCTAGCGTTTGTCGGTTTTAGCTCCCACCCTCTTTGTCATTTGAATTACTGCCCTTTCTATAGCGTAAACAGTATGTGAATCAATATTGTGAACGTGAAGCGACTAAGCCGATGAGCAGCTTGTAATGGAGATAGACGCTTCGCCTGTTGTTTGTCATCCCAGTTGTTAGTCCAACGACGCCAAGCATGCAGTGGATACAAAAAGAACCTGTTATCAGACTATTATACGTTAAACTGCATACTGATGTGGAAGCACCCCAATATTACTAAGTATGCGTAGAACATAGACTACGAAATGTCTCAATGCGTCTTCGTAAAGTTATTACATCTGTTAGTTAACCATGCTGAATAACTGTGCGCGTATACATACATAGAAGGTGCCATTAAAATCTATAAACAAGCCCGTGACATACCGATGTGCTTAGAAAACAATATAGCCTCTTCGATAGTCTTGCCAACGTGCCTTCGGAAGTTACGCCTTTTTTTGAATCTTAGTGCATTCAGATCGCACTCCTTTTCTTCTTTTCAGAAGAAGCAGTCCAGCAGAAATAAATGACCAGTATGAGACGAAAAAGAAACAACCATACCTAAACATTACCACTGCCCACAGTGGTGGAGCGGTAGTTAGTGCGCCCATAGAGTTTCTTAATATGCACTAGAGGGAACTCTGGCGCTAGTGTCTATGGGAGCTGCAACACACGGCGCTTCAGGGAGCATGGGAATGATGGGTAGTACACACATTTGTCTAAATTTCGTACTTCTGGCCTGCTTCTGGCTCCGTGCGTGTTCGTGTGGCTTGGAGCTGTTTTTTCACGAACACATAAATTAAATAACAAATATTCACCGTTTGCGCTTCACAACCTTATTTTTTTAGGCTTACCATTTTGAATCAAGTCACTAAGTTCAAAAGAATTCGTTCTCTCTTTCAAAACAAAACTGCGACCTGCAATAAACGAAGCCGCAACATTGCGGGTTTGCAAGCACTGGCGTAGCCCAAGCAAAGGTGCATGAAATAGCGATACAAATACACGATATTCGAAGCCCGATAACATTGAGCGTAACATATGAATGTTGTGAAAGCTTGCAAACTTGCATGAAGCCTGTGATGGTGCTTATCTGCTAGGCTCCTGGTGAGCTCCAATGGTTAAGCAACTATTATGGATATACGTGTCTTTCCGGGGTTCAGCTCTCCCGTGCCAAGATCATCCTTCCCGCACCTAAAAAAAAAACCTGGGTGATTCCACGAGAGATCGACACGGGTCCAAAAGTTGATATTTTAGATTTCATTGAGTATTTTATATTTTGTGCACCTCTCACCAGGTAGCCCGAAAGTCAACTTAGTTTTATGATTAACGGCATAAATTACGAGAAAAAAAATATCAAACTTCACCAACACGGAGGCACCAATTTCGTCACCTGTCATCTTCGAAAATTACAGATGCTATAAAAAGACAAATATTTTTGTTTCAAGGAAGATATTTTTTACCTGAAATGCATGTCTAATGAAGAATGAATTCATATGGCTCCAATTTTGTAGACCTTAAGAATATAGCTTTTAAAAATGTCTTATTTTGCGACAGTTTAAACTAAGTTAGGTATACCCCCTTTTTTTTTCTCCGAAAGTAATGCAAGCAACATTCTCAAACTTGACACGTTTTAAGGATATAGTGTGTTCATTAGGTACATAAATTATTGCTGCCGGAGGGAAAATGTACATTTCTATATATTTCCTCAAAATTCTCATATTGGCGAAAGTGTACTCCACTGAAATTTGAATAAGAAAAAAACCATCTTCAATTTTTCCTAAAATCTCGTAAATAGACAACCGAAGGTTATCATACACTAATATAGCAAAACATGTTGCATTATTTTGTTTTTAGCGGCAAAATTCGTGGTACAAATCAGAGCTTTTCGAGAACGCGCTGATAAGTTGAGAAATCTAGAAGTCGGAACGGAAAAGCGGCAATAAGCTTCAAACACGAGTGAACGTGACCGCATTTGGTGAAGAAAGGCTGTTTTAGCAGATAGGAGTGACTATTTTGAACACGGTATTCTACAGTATCTGAATTCACTCTTATACGTAGAGCACTGAGACTTCTAATATGTGGTGCCTCTTCATTACTGACACACAGATGGAGCTTCTGTGACGGCCATGTGTTTGTAACACGTTGGGTAAGAGAATTGAATGTTGAATGAGTTCATAAACGATTCATAGCAAATTTTTATCATTTGGTGTTCGAAGACTGGCTCATTAAACTGAAGAACACACTTTAGGGCAAGTTGTCATCCGTCGTCTGCTCTACAGATGAATTGCTGTGCGCCGCATCTCGGAGGCAATGCTTTAGATCACATGGTTCAAAGTGAGGACAATGATTACGCCTTCCGTAATTTTATCGACAAAAAACATTGTGAAATTCATTTTAACGTACTATACTTCACTTTTGCATTCACACTGCGGATACTTGTGCGCATGTATCCACAGTGCAAATGCAAAACCGAAGTATAGTACGCGAAAATGAATATCACAATGTTTTTGTCGATAAAATTACGGGAGGCGTAACCTTTGTCCGTTGTATTTTGAACGTCCGTGTAGTGCGAAGAAAGAAACTCTGCTCCGCAGGTTGCACACAGTTTCCCAATCTTCGAGTGGAAATTGCGGTTCGTAAAAATACGAGACGCATTGCCTGTAGGGAAATCACTGGGCCACCTTCAAGAAAGTTTCCCTCTTTTTTCCAAGCCACACGTAGGAACAATCATGCCATGTTCTACTGTCGCACCAATCCAAAGACGATCATTCTTGGTGAAAAAAAAAAGCACACCATTTGCTTTCATCTTTATTCGGTGGTCTCAAAAGAGTTTTCGAATATGCAGTGGCTTTCAAAATCGTAACCACAGGCCCGACCTACTCACGCATTTTGTGCGGTATTTTAGTTCTTGCATCAACTTCGCACTTTTTAAAGGAAGTACTGACCGGGAATTTTTAGATTGACATCTTTGATGTGATAAGTGCCGCACTCTTCAATGACAAAACCAATGTGTTTTGTGAATTTTAACCTTGCTGTCTTTCTTTTCTTTTCTTTAAATGTTATGTGTTTGTATACGCTTTAGCGCGTGCTTCTCCGAAGCGTTCGCAGAAAAACAATTGACGTATTCGTCCTTCAACAAAGAAGGCAACTTTTTTTTTCGGTAGCACTTTTCCGCGAAAACTTTGGGGCCACATTCAATCTCTGTCATTCCACTTCCGTTGCGTTGTCCGAAATCCTGCGGCTGTGCGCCAAACTTGTCAACTTGCATCGAAAAGATGGAGTATTTTCAGAAGATGTTACATCTTGACGTTCTTAGTTGTGGCCCTTGCACCAATAAGAACCACATCATCCACATCGTCGTTCTTGGTTGGTATGAGATTTGGACGTGCGTGAGCGCAGGTTTTATTTTTTTTAATGTTACGGGGGGGGGGGTACAGTGCTTCTTGTTACTTTTGAATTGAATACTAGTTTTGCGCTGCTGTGCAGTGCGGGGCGAAACTGAGAATTCTGAAGAGTGGAAACCGTGGGTAACAAAGTCTCGCTTTTTTTTAAGTCTCTCTCAACCGGATGTTTTTCTAGTTAACCTCCGTACCCTATTTCTTTTTTTTCTTATTTACGTCTTTTCTCACTTTTTAACTTTTCAACACAACCAAAACGATATAACACGTGGTAAAAAGGACGTCTGAAAGTCTTCACAAACGCACGTATTCTTGGCAAGAATTCTTGTGTTGAGCTCTAGTATTTCTTTTTGTGATTTAAGAAACAACCACGGCATTCTTTTCAGCCTCCACTCTTTAAAGTGGTATATACGATGAATAGGAGAGAGAGAGAGAAAAGATATTTTTTGGTCCGGGAGAAAGAGAATAAGATGCGTATACATTCAGTTCCCGACTAGACCCATGTTGGGACGGTGAGGCCGAGCCTTACACCATCTAACGGGCTTTCTTGACCATCTCAAGGCGGACGTAGTAGCTGGGGTCATTGAAAGCAGTTGTCCACCAGCCTTCATGATAGCAATGCTGCATCGCCAGGCATTTTCCTGTTTTGAATGTGCGCCCATAATGCTCCTGATTATGAGAAATCTAATGTTTTCTACTTAATGAAACTTGAACCATGATCTGCTGAACGCTGCTGAATATTGTGAATAGACACCAAGAATTGTTTTAAGACTGCTAGGAAGCCACGTATTAATGCCATCAATAACCCCTCAAACGAGGCGATTATGCAGTTCTTTAAATAATTTCATAAAAGTCACGATGACACGTCTTTTTTGTTTTGAATTCGGTCACCCTTTGTTTTTGAACTATAGCAGCATCGTCAACCAAAAGCACACTTTCATCCTGATTTCCTAAATTTTGCCTCTCATTCTGTACGCAATAAGCGTAGGCTTATCAAGTCTACCAAAAGATGCCATTTGATTGTTGAGGGTTAGTAAACACTAACAATCACGATAGTTGTAGCGCGAGAACAGAACGGCAACAAGGAGACAAGAATGACACGTCGCCGTTCTGTTCTCGCGCTATAACTATCGTCCTGTCATACTAACTAACCCGAACCGCCACACTCCTAAGCTAACAATCAGTTTATATTCATTGCGAAGCCATCAAACTTGAGGCACGAGTTCATAGCCTATATTATACACGATGAATTGTTACGCGAGAGTTGCTTGCGAGAAGCAATTTAATGCAGTTCTGATGCCGGAAATGTTGCATGCAGGCATCTCCTAGAAAAGGCACTAACAATAAATTTTGTGAACTTGGACGCAGAGTGTATGATCACTAGTCGTTGTCGTGGATGTCGAAGTATCTAATGTCGTGTCCTTTTAAAAGAAAGAATAAGCTGAGCACTAGTAAAATTGCGACCGGCTCCGTTTTGGAAAGAAGTCGCGAGTGAAAGTAGGCGGCTGTGCGTAATATACCTCCTACTTTTCTTTCTTTCTACCGCATCGCGCAATGCTATCCGGCAAGCTGCTTCTTTCTGTCGTTCCAGAAATGAGATGCCCACCCACGTGTATAGCTGCGCAACACATTTGTTGCTAAAGTAAATAACAAAGGTCATGCGTTCAAATCCAGTACACAATAGAATGGGGCAACGGGAAATGATAAGTGTCCGTCTTGGTAGAGTATTGGTCATGCTACCGGGGCTGATAACGTGAAGGTCACGGGTTCGTCCCAACCATGGCGGTTGCATTTCAATAGACGTGAAATACAGGCATGTGTACTGTCAGTGCACGGCAAAGAACACCACATGATCATACCTACGGCTTGCCTCATAATCACCTATATAGTGTTTTCAGCTTGTGCGACCCCCTTTTTTATAACGGAATCACAAGAAGCGTCGATTAAAGGCCGGACTGTCTTGTACAAGACGGCTGTTGGGAGACAAACCCACAACAAAAAGAGCGCCACCTAAAGGAAAACGGTACAGACAAATACGCAGAAGTCCGGCACACCCATGGAGGCCCTATTTCTGTAGTATTGCCATCCAATGAATTTTCTGGTCGTTAAAGCTACGGCTGAACGCTTGAATGCGGAGTGGTTTTTTTTTGTTTGTTATTGTACCTGTTATACAGACGCTTGTCTCTTAGGTTTGTTTCGTCCTATGAAAGAATAAACTTTTTCTAAACAGGTTTCTTCTAGGCCATGGGACGGCTTAATGCTCTCCCATAGTAGAGTACCAAGTGCTCTAAATTGTTAACCTGTTTTTCTACTCCCCACCCCCTTATCTCTAAAAGGCCACAGGACGGCGTAATGCTCCCTCATTGTGGAGTGCCTAGTACTCTAAATCTTTAACCGCTTTACCTATCACTGTACCTATCGGGTGGCTTCGTGATCTCCCATAGTAGAGTACCAAGTGCTCTAAATTGCTAACCACACTTTCTAAACAGGACCACAGGTCAGCTTCTTGCTCTTCCATGGCAGAGTACCAAGTACTCTAAATCATTTAATACTTTTTCTACGTAACGGGTAACTACTACGCCACAGGCAAATTAATCATACCGTTCCGTTTTATCGTAACCGGCTGACGCTTCACGCAATCAGGCCTGGGCATGGCACTAAAATGCAAATATTGAAACTGAGGTGAGCACGGTAACAGTGAAACAAAAGTAAATAAATGTACAAATATGCATGTATGACTTCCGGCAAGAAACCGGAGAACACGCATCTTGTCTGATCAGGAAAAAACAATTTGTTTGCTTCAGCCGAGACTGATTTCATGACGCAAAGCAGACGAAATGGTCACTTCCAATTAAGTCACTCGAGCCGTCCATGTCAGTAAACCCATAGAAAGAAAAAAACTAGAAAAAAACTAAGAAAGAAAAAGAAAGGGACAAAAAAAAGTCATTCACTCTTTTGCAGGGTAAACTTAGAAAGAGAATGGATGCGGATTTCCCTGAAAGAAAGCTTGCTCTTTCGCGGAAAGTTCATTATGCTCCAGGAAAGAATAAGTTGTCTGGGTCTGGAGCTTAGCCTGATATCAGTCAGTCAGAGTGTGTCAGTCAGTCAGAGTGTGTAACACACCTACTGGTGTAACATAAAGTAACGCTATTCACTTGGGTTAAGGTGCATGATCCTCAACGATAACCTTTTTTCAAGGAGATGTAATTTTTTTCTTTGATTTGGGTAAGTACTCCCTGCCGACCGTCTTCCATGAAATTGAGGTGGCCTCCAATTAGTAGAGATTTTTCTGTTCACCGCGAGGTGTAATGATTGCACCTCACGGCTGATGACGCAAAGGTGATGGTTTAGATCCCGAGCAAGGCGGTTGCACTTCGATGGAGGTGAATTGCTAGCACTTGGTGTACTATGCGGTGTCATTGCAAGTTAAAAAAAAATACGCCCGAAATGTCCTGGGCTCTCAACTGCAGAGTGTCATAATCGCATCGTGCATTTGGAACGTTCCACTCGGAATATTATTGTTGTTAAGAGATTGTCTTTAAAGGCATAGAGAATCAGTTTTTATGGTGAACTTGCTTTCTTGACCGCAATGAAAAACTCGCAGCAGTAGCATGTACAGACATTTTGCGTTGCGGTCACGTTTTCTGCACCTTAGCTACGCAAAGTCCGGAACCTGCTTTGATAAAAGACCCTACGCAAGATTATATTGATGCGACTTCCCAGTGTGGTTGCAGTTCTGGCTACTCTTATAACAAGGCAAAAAGCATTACTTATACACTTCATGATAAACACATCACGTTGGCTTAACGTAATTTTTTCTTACAGTGGTGTGTCTGCGTTTGAAACAGTAGAATAAACAATGCATCCATACACTTACAATTCAAGAAGTTGTTCAAGCATTGCTCGACCAATGGGCCAATCACCAAGGAATGCTACGTGCTATATTTACAGCATCACCAACGAAGTACAAGTCACACCATAGCACGGGCTTCACTTGAACAAGTCTAACGTTTCTGCTTAAACGTCAGTTAGGTCGGCGTGACGCGTAAGCGTATGATGTGCACACAAGTGCACCCATTCACAAAAACACTTCTATATAGCTCATAACGCTTTACTCACGCAACAACAAAGAAATAAGCCGCGTAAATAACTATTCGCTGACTGCCTCGCAAGCAATCTATTCTCCCTATGTGTATGATCCACCATACTTTTTCTCCCCATCCTTCGTTATATGTGTTTGTTTCCTTACCTGTCTTTCGCTGTACGGGAGAGCATGCTAGATGGGTGGCGCGGGGAAAAAGAGCAGCACCTGGTTGAGTGTAGCGACACATTTCAGCCGCTCGCGCCCAGACCGTACTCTGTGCCCCCACAAACCAGCCGCAGTGTAACTTGGAGAGAGCACGCGCATGCGCTGCTTCTGTGCGCCTTTGTGGAACGAATAGCTCGAAACGCGATTGCGCGCGTAATACTGCACTGTGACTAACAAAAGCAACTTTGTCTGAAGGCTAGTCTCCCATAAAAGAGCACTAAAAAACGGAGAAAATCCCTGCAAAGCAGACTGCATCTATGCGTATGGCATCGAAAGGACAGTGTTGTGCCATGATGGCGACTTTCTCGTCCTCATTTTCTGGTTGCATGCTGGGCTTTTTGCTAATCTAGTACTCAATGACATGCCACCATCGATTAGTCTGTGCTGCGACGATACCACGCAGCCCACATCTGTGGTAAAACAAAAACACAAAAAGAGAGGTAGTAGTAGCTGCGGCATTTTATTTTTTTTTTGGGGGGGGGCAATGCATGTACGTGCTGTTCGCGGTATCTATGCATAGGAAGTCAATCAAGCAAACCACCGTGGCAGCATAGCACGTGTGGTGTCGCACTGCTCTGCTCAAAGCGCGGGTTACATTCAGCGGATAGAGAACATAGAGAGGGGGGGGGGTGATAGGGTCCCAGCACCGAAAAAAAAATAGAAGGTGGATTAAGAGCGAGAAAGAAAACGAACGTCATGGAGAAAGTCCGGAAATAAGATTTTTGAAAAGAAAATAAATGTTGATGCACGCCTTCTTGCTAGAGCCACTCTGCTTAACCTACTGAATGAACCCGTGAATGCGGATCCTATTATAGTATGCATGACGAGTGCGGAAGAGGCAGTTCGAAACGAGAACGCTCTTGTAATGCACGGCAGTAAATGCTCATCGGCAGGCTCGCGCCCCCCTCAAATGCCCCATAATGGCCAATCGCGAGAGAAAACAGCACTGAGAGGTATTTGCTACTCATCCTTGCTTCACGAGTTCCGCGGGAAATAGGTGAGCTGGTGGATGAGTCCGGAATTAAGTCGTTCCAGCACTTCAAGTTCCTTCTTCGGCGGGCAAAGTAAGCTGTCTTTCGGCTTTCGCCAGGACTCGTACTCCGGCAACGTGTTTTTATTCGGCCTCGCTATTAAATTATTTGCGTTCAAAAGGGCTGTTAGAAGAGCGTATTGGTATGGCTTACCCATTCGTTCGTTGCACTTAGCCCGTGCGCAGCAAGACAGACGAGACAGTACACAGTGCGGCGTGGTGTGTAGTGTTTCCGCGTGCCAGTTAAATAACCAAGAGTGAAATAATTTGATGTCACACACACACGCACGTATAGTTTCCAAAATGGCGCCAAGACAAGTCTCTGGGAGAAACGTATCACTTTGTGCCTCGTTAACACGTTACGTATATATATTTTTTGCGCAATGTGTGGTTTGAGCGATGCTTCGGCTCCTGCAACGCACTGTCTCCGGAGAACGTAACCCAGGCGCGACTCGCGAGTCGTTGCTTTCCATGATGGATGAGTGTCACCAGGCATCAACGCGGGTGAGTGAACGTCTAAGGGTTGTTCTAGTCCCTAAACAACAATAGATATGTGTATCAATTCACAAGTTTCTTTAGGAGCGAAGCTCCGTAGGGCCAAGGCATGTCCACCGACTGCCGTGACCCGCCACGGTGATAACCATGACACTCATGACGTTTAAAAACAACCGCGTTGCCGACCACACATTTTGTTACTGCCATCACGGCAGAGCACATACAAAGTACCCAATACACGTAATGACAATGGCGATGACGCTGATGACAATGAAGATGACGATGATTATTGCAGACAAGGACTGTCTTGTGCATCTCGATATGACCTGCAATGAATTTCGCGCAATCACCAACTACCAGTGGAACATGCAGAGACCTCATTTTTGCCAACTTCAGGCTATACCTGATACCACAAAGCAGCAATAATGAAGCAGACAAAGCGTAATTCACAACTAAACACAGCATGTCGATTGTGACAAGTGAACATTGTATAGAACAGTACAGCGTTATTTCTTTCATTTACTCGCTTGAGTAGTCAATACCAGTGGTGATTCCTATGACACCGAAGGTATGGTACCGAAGGACCCCACTGCTCCTTCGCTCATCATTTACTTCGTTCATATGTAATGGTTTCTTTCCGACATACCTGTCCCTGCGTGGCATTTTCTTTCAGACTATCTCTGCATCGAAGACGGTAAATGTTTCTCTGAAATACGATAGTTTTTGTTGGGGACATTTGACGCAAAAATTTTGATCTGTCTATCTGTCTGTTTTTCCGCTTTCAACGGCACCGGCTACTAGAAATGGCTTACCCCATTTGCAACACCCATCAATGTTGCTCAAGACTCAGCGTTCATACTAGCGCATTTTTCAATTGAAAAGCAATTATTGCGCATGTCTGGGGCACCATAACAACACGTATATATTCTGCATGTGCGTCATTTACTAGAAAAAGCATACATTAGTAATTTTAAGGACCATGGCGCTTATCATGGTGCGCTGACCATGCAACGCTTGCACGAAACGGGGAGTGTTACGAACGCTTTGCTAACACGAGACGGGTTGGCACCTACCGTCACCTTGCGTTCTACAACTTATCACCTCTGAGACGGGCGCACACACCCGTCCTAGAACCACGCATTTTGTTTTCTAGAAAACTGCCGAATGGCACTCGTGTCTCGCGTGTGACGTGATTTGATGGGCTTGTTCTTGCGCAGAACATCAAATCAATGTATTGTTCAGTCTCCCCACACGCAAGACTGTCGTGCTTCGACGACATTTGCAAATTACACTGAAGGACTCAGCCTTTGAGTCCTGGGAGTCAAGGCTCAGCCTTTATATTTGTTGGCAGAACTGCTGATTGTAAGTGGCTACACTGTCAAACAATTAAAGCGAGTACCACGCCTGGGCAGCTTGTGTGAACAGGCGAGCTCACAAGCAAACACAACCGCCCCACAAACGCTGATTGAGCTTTCTTTTCTTCTTTTGTTTCTTTCTTCAATTCTCGTTTTCTACTTATTTGGACTGAAATAGAGCTAAATTGAAGTGAACATAAAGCGAAACCACGTGGCTGCTGATACACTCCCTATAATTTTCAAGGCCATTTCCTAATATCTGCAACAACCACAGTTGAATCCAAAATGTACAATCAAATGACGTTGCTCTCCATTCTATCTCACACGACGCAGATTCCCGGACATCATTGCAGAGGTTTATAAACGCCACGTAATGACCTCTGACAGTAAACAGACCACATCTCTGCATGCGGCCTTCCATATCTGAGTAGCGCCAGCAAAGGGATGAGGAGGAGAAAGAGGAGGGTGACGGAAATGAGAAGCTTAGATGGTGCGAGAAAGGCGAAAGCTATCAGCATACAGCGAAAGTTCTGCTGATGCGAGGCGAATGAAAATAAAACGCCATCTTTGCCGCGCAGAATCGTAATGTGGCGAGGGAGGAAATTGCGATTTACCCAGTGCTAACCTCTCCGGCTTGCAGTGTCTGTGCAAATCGCAAGTTAGTGGCAGATGTCGGATGTGCACAAAGCAAACTATAGTCTAAGTCGCTGTACTGGTTGCCGAGATCAGAGATCCCGCCACGCTTGCGATGTTTTGATTCAGCATGTGCGTGACGAACACTGTTATACGAAGAATAAATAGGGTTGTTCGCTAATATGGTTCGTATACTGAAGTGTTTAGTAGACACCACCACGTAGACAAAATCACAGTATGAAGTGAGTGACAACATAGACGAAACATCCGTGAAACATTGAACGGTTACGTTTCATACGCGAGACATTTCTTTGCATACTGCAACCACTTATGGCATCTATCTATCTATCTATCTATCTATCTATCTATCTATCTATCTATCTATCTATCTATCTATCTATCTATCTATCTATCTATCTATCTATCTATCTATCTATCTATCTATCTATCTATCTATCTATTATTGGAGGGTAAGATGGTTTGACGAATATGAGCAACGCCACCTAGTGATTGATATGACGTGCTGGTCAAGACATAAATAATGGGACAATCCTGTCACCTACGTCGTCAAACTCTTCCCGTCAGACAGGGGGTATGTCCCAGTGATATGCGAGTGTGTGTCACAGGCGATTAGCACTTAGTATCTACGCAGAAACGACGGGAACACACATGGGTAAGTTCAACACATGAGCGTTAGGTAAAACCTGACATTGGCAGCTTTGACCCGAATGAATGCATAGAATGAATGTCAGGGTGCCAACAGGAATCGAGACCAAGCATCCTGCGTGGCAATCAAATAATATGTCATGGAGCCACGCCAGGTCTCGGAACTACTTTTCTTATACACGCTTGTATTCGTGGAGCGTCCATTGTACTTGCCGTGCTGGCTATCCAATTTTAAAAACATTACATACGCATTCTTTTAGTACAGTTTTTAGGTCAGGTTAACGTCAATTATGGTAACGCACTATGCGCTGAAGTTGATTTACGCAGCAGTGTCCAGGGCCACCATCGTCGTGAGCGCAAACGCTTCATTTCAGGTTATCACTTCTGGTGTTTTAATGCCCATGTTCTTGTTCCATTCATCGCGCAAGCAGAAACAAATGGTTTTATAAACATCTTCAACTTCTCAGCATATGCCAGTGCGTGCAACACTTGTACGTATGTTTAGAGTCCCTTCCCCCATAACATGAATCCTAATGCAAATGTTACAACACAGTCATATCCCCTCCGCACGCTTCGCATAACGTCGATTCCCAAAGTACGTTCTAACCTCCCTGTCCTTCCTCATTTATTCCTCCTCCTCCTCCCAAAGTACGTTGGATCTACCGAATTTTCAAAGCGAAGCTGCGTAATGTGCAAGATGCTAGACCATCTTAACAAAACGGGTGTCTTTACTTTGTTAAAAAAAATCTGAAGCAGAAATCGAAGCACTTAAGGAATGAGGATCAGACGAGCACACATGGCTGCCACTCAGTTGAAGAAATGCAGCCTCTACCATTACTTTCTCGAACTTACGCACTGTTCTTATTTTGACGTTTGCTCAGGTGAAAAGGGGCGAGATGCACCATTCGCTATCTTGCATCTGCAAAGAATATCGTTTTTATTTCCTGTGATAAGCTATATAAACTTCAGAGTCAAAAATAATGACGACACTAATCTTTTGCCTGGCCTTCGAGGATTTCAAGTGTAATAGATGGCCGTTCACCAGGGACACGTCGTTATCTGACAGGTATGGCGTGTCCATCCGGAGCATTTGGATTAGCGCGACACGAGTGTTGGCTACGCTGATCTTTGCTCTCAGCTGGTCGGTGTTGCACACAGCGGCAACGTGGAGGCAGGTGTATATCTTTGCGTGGGCGCTTCTGTTTCTTAGTGCGCCAGCAAACATAATGGCAGGATCATTTTACGAGAACAAAGATCTGTTGTTTATATTTTCCATTCGCGCTTGTTTTCATATTATGCATCAACTACTAGCTCACTACTAGGAAAAGGGAGCGGCTAACGCGCCAATTGTTTTCTCTATTTTTCTAGTGTATGTATGTATGTATGTATGTATGTATGTATGTATGTGTGTGTATGTATGTATGTACGACGATGTTATGTGAGGACGTCCTAGTGTGATGTCACCATTTTGTGTGACCTGACACGTACTCATGTCATCATGTGGTTACATTATTACGTGACGATGATACTTTAATTAATTCCGCAGACGCGAACGCCGAAGGACGCTGACGCCGCTGACGGCCCGATTTCGTGTTTCTTGAAGGATTTAAGGCATACGCCTTATTGAAAGAGGCAGATAAAGAGGTAACTTAATTATCATTTATGGCATGTCCCACTCTGACTACAATCATTAACGACAAGGGGAGCGGGGTCAGTAAAAATGATTAGGTCGTGCGAACTAAAATTCATTACTGTATCCCTAATAACGCAAAAGGAGGCTAGCCCGATCATACACTTGTTGTTAATTTCACACTATTCTACATGTATTATTCATTCGTGTCGTACCTGAGGCTGAAGTAGATTTTATGCAGGTTAGATTGCCACACAAGCACCTATGACACTCAAAAAGTATGGAATGACGGGCACGTAGCAGCCGGACCTAATTATTGAATACGTCATTTACACGCCATTTTATTGGTAGTAGCAGAGCTAACGCAACGTACAGGTAATGCTTAAACTGTATATATAGAATAAGTGAATGTTGTTAAAGTTAGTGTACTTAACTTCCAAGGCAATTAGCGGGGGGGGGGGGGGGGGCAGTGTGTCAGAAACACACATCCGGCCCGACTTTACTTGGATGAGTACATTTCTTGCAAGCTCTCCGGGAACGCGCAGTGTACTGTGGCGAGATGGTGAGTGAGAAATAGGCCACAATATATATATATATATATATATATATATATATATATATATATATATATATATATATATATATATATATATATATATATATATATATATATATATATATATATATATATATATATATATATGTATATTATTCATAGTGGTTTTTCGCGGTACTTACCCGTACGACATTCTAGCGTATTTGCGCTGAGCAAAAATATGACAGACTAACAAAAACCTCTATTGTTCTCTTCGCTAGCATTTCGTTCATTTAGCACAGGCAGCGGAACTATGTTAGAATAGTATTTCCTTCTTTGAATGGGGCACCGTGCATGTGGTTTTCGCTAGAGAAACATATGTGCACTGCCGCTGTGGGGCTCCTCTGGTAAAGATTGGGTACATGGATTTCGTAGTAGAAACCCAGTTTACATTTTACGGAAAAAAAATCTTTCAGATCACCTGCTTTTTTTGGAATATTTACTGAAGAGTTCAAGCAGCTCTTCCAAATTCACGCGGACATTTCCGTTTTATATGTATTACGCAGAAAACGTGTAAAAGAGCACTTTTCGCTCAAAATGGGCCGCAATACGCAAGATAAAGACTAGCACAACATCGTAAAGAACCACTGCAGTTACCCTGCTACATTATGGTCTGTCCTACAGTGCATCTCATTCTGGTGATACAAACATTCGCGGTAAATTACATAGCATAACACCTGATCATCTCTTCTTCTCTCCTCTCTCTCCTCTTTGTGAAGAAGAGCTAAAGCCAGCGTCAAAAATAACATACTGAAAGAAGTCCTGGTGTTTGCTGTGGCAGTCACTGAAACAGTCCCTGGCGCGCTGCACAGAGAACAGACCGATACACTACAGCTGGCACTAATAAAGAGTGCTTAACAGCGCAAATGACAGTAGTGGATAGAAGAGACGAGACATCGCTAAAGTGCCAAGAATTTGTTGGCAGTTCAGCGCTCTGTCTCATCTCTTCTTTCCCCTTCTGTCGTTTGCGCTGTTAAGCACTCTTTGTCATGTTATACCGACAGGCCCAATCCTACTGTCTCTTAAGCCGACACTACACACGCACGCACGTGCAAAGATACAAACACCCGTGGCGGCAAAAGAAATATGTCCGTTCTTCTCCTGTGTTCACAGCGCAACAAAAATTTATTCGGTAGATATACGCTTACCAGTTCCCATGCCACTTCTCACTGTTTTCTCGAGGGGTGCACAAATCAGCGATGCTGAGATGAGCCTAATCTCTACTCTGGCGCCTTCGATTAATCAGCGCAGCCACTTTCGCCACCGGGAGGCTAGTTTAGAACTGTGCGCAAATAGATATCCGACGCCGACGCAAGCCAACGCAGAGGTCTTCACGCTCGGGTTGTGGCAGGGTCTCGCTAAGCATCGGTAGCCCGCTTGCCGGCTGCGCTTCCAACCTCGGTTGTTTAACTTGGCGACGCCGCACAGTGGGCAGAGCGATGTGAAGCAATCGGCCGAACTGGATTCCTGGGTCGTATATCTCCGCCTCATTTCGCTATTGTTATTACTGGCAAACGAAACGCCTTTCTCTCGAAAAATATGGGTTTCAGCCTGTGATGTCCTTTCAGGATCAAGTAGCTAGCTTACATCGTGGCGCACACCGACGATTGCGTCACGCTGATATGGCGAAGGCATCTCGCTGTACTTTCGAAATGTCAAAGGCGTCCTCAGTCGACTTTATAGTGTGCCAGTGATGCTTTTAGCCGTAAGTCTGTCTCGAGGATTGGCTACTTCGTCGTGAACGTACTTTCGATCTGCCTAATAGCAGTCGATAATATGCAGGTTAGCCCAGGCAAAATCTTCCCTGTTTTTGTTACTAATATATGTCTATATATTTTAGCATGCACGTCCACGTAAGGCCTGTAATTACCAACCAATAAAATAAAAGAAGGGGAGGTTTATAAAATATAATATATATATACTCTTGCTCGCAGCCTTTTGCTTAGCGCCCGGTTGAAAGTACCAACCAGTTTGAAACTTACTCAAGTTCGTAAAGTCTTAGTCAAAGAAAAAAAGACATAACCATCACCCCTCATCAGCACTGAACTTTGAATTAACTAATGAAAAAGACTCGAACGTCATTGAATTTCAATTCAGTCATTGTGCTGCTTTCAACGGCCCACCACATGGTGATATTAGTAACTATACTAAAAATATTGGGAGAGTTAGCTGGAAGCTATTAATTCTTTGACAAATGATGGAAAGTCTTATTTACAGTATGGGTCATGTTAGCGTCTGTTTTCGGTGTTCACTGTGCGAAAGAAAGTTAGAAAAGCGTAAAGTAAAGTGAAGAGTAAGTAAAGTAAAGTGTAAAGCTTGACAACGGCAGAGTTTCGATAGTGCTTTTGTGAGTTATCGCGTTGTGTAAAGATAATCGCGGCTGCAGTCTTCTTGTTAGATGATGAAAGGATGCGCGCTGGAAAGGCGAACGCCATCGTTTAAAATGAAGTTGAGTTTTAAGGAATGCATTTATTCAGTATTCTTTCGAAAATTTGTGGGTGTTGCCGTTATTAAAATGTCTAGTTGCCACCAGGTGCATGAATCTAGACGAAAGGCAGAGAACATGTTATGTTAGCGAAACGTAGCGATAACTGTAAAAGAGCAGCTCGCAAACAGTAGAAACAGAGTGGTGCAGTCGGGCGCTTCACGCTATTTTGATAACTAGGGGCTTATAAGAAGAGTGCCACCAAGGTTACTTTGCTATTCAACTTCACTTCGGTGAGCTCTTTATATTCACTACAGAGAGCCATAAATAGAAGCCTGCAAAAGTGCGGAACAATTAACGAGATTTCCGTCGATACGATTGAACCAACGATGAGGGCAAAGCAGAAGACTGTCGATTGAGAGCGCGACTGTAAATGCAGGGATAATAAAAAGTTAACCAGTGTGCTTAAGAAATACTTAACCAGCCGTTAATCTTTTTATTTGTTAGAGTGTTGAATGAAATGCACACAACGCTTACATAGCAGTCACTCACAATTGCTTACATAGTAGTTCCTCACAATGCACAACAGATATCGTGGTACGTTGTGTTATGCTTTTTGCTATCGGCTCTCGACTTTGGTAGCACATTGTTATGGTTCTCGTGTGCTGATCCCAAGGTCGCGATAGTCGTACCAGCCGCGGCGGTTGTGTTTTGGTGGATGCGAAATGGCAAATGCCCATGTTTAGTGTGATACGAGTGCACAATAAAGAACATAAGGTGGCAGAAACACCATAGGTATTAATATTATTTGTCATTTTCTCCATACCTTATGAGGAAATCGACATGTGTATATCATCCTGCTTCAACATTTCTAATCCTGCTTCATCTTCAAATATATGCGAACTGCGTTTACACAGTCATGTGATTATGTACTAACGTCCCACGTGCTGCCTAACATAGGTCATGGAAGGAGCCATAAATATTCTAGAAAGTGGTGCGTCATTCTCAAGATAATACCTATCTCTCTCTCTCTCTCTAATAAAAACGCCGAGTGAACCGCTAATGATTTACCCTTCTCATTAGATCAGCAACAAAAACTGAAATAAACGCCACACCTCCTTCGAAGAGCCCATCATTTACACAGCTCTATGTAGGTTCCTCCTTCATCAAGTATGCAAATGCAATTAGGAGGTGCATAAGTTTCTTGCGTTGTTCACGCACTTTATACTTGGATGCAAATAAGACTAATCCGTGGTCTGAGAAGACCCTTGTCTGGATGCACAAACGCATTCCGGGAACTGCAGAACGTCGTGATCTCCTATGTAAATATGGGAGCCCTTTGAGGGCGTTGTTGCTGTGTGAACATTTTGAAAGTGCCAGCAGACGTATTAATCTTCATATCTCTCCTTGTAAATAATTGATTAAAATCTATAGAAGTATTCCTCTTTCGCCTCCTATATATCTTTCTCTCTCTGTCTTTTCCTAAGGGGCGAGTGTTTTAAAGAGTTCACAGTAAACGGCCGCGTGTGAGGCCCCAGCACACCTACGCTGACATTGTAATTATATATATATATATATATATATATATATATATATATATATATATATATATATATATATATATATATATATTTATATATTTATATAGGTATGGGATATGGTACAACGGGAGCGTTGTCAACAAGGATAAATATATTTATTTATCAACAGTTTCGGGAAGGGTCCTCCCTTCATCAGGGGATGAGTTAACTCATCCCCTGATGAAATATTGGGAAATAAATATATTTATCCTTGTTGACAACGCTCCCGTTGTGCCATATTCCATACCTTCACGAAGACTAACTGGCCCATTGAAATATTACTCCCACTATATATATATATATATATGTATATATATATATATATATATATATATATATATATATATATATATATATATATATATATATGTGTGTGTGTGTGTGTGTGTGTGTGTGTGTGGAAGAAGACGCACGTACGGAGTGATTTTATTGACGTTTCGGCCGCGGGTTCAGCCTTCATCAGAATACAGTTTATGGCACGAGTGTTGTTTATATACATGTGCATATCAATAAGATACAAATATGAAAACCGGCATGAAAGGCGATATATGGGCATATCTATATGCAAGTCACACAATATGAAGGTCACCTAATACACGAGTAAAAAGATATTGCTTCCATGCGCGAGCACGTTGTTTACAAAGAAAAGATAAAACGCATAAAAGATAAAGCACATAACATGAAGACATAGCACACAACATTACTAGAATCTGGTTTCCGCACAAATTATGGTAGAGAAGCCCATGAATCATTCCTCACCTATAAGTTCGATGCCGTCGCATCTGGTCTGAATGAAAACGTAGGCAAACTTAGTTGCCTATCTGCGTAACCTGTATCACCCTGTCCATCTTTTTTCAACCTTGCTCAGCAAGTGGCACTACATTGTCTGTATCCTTTGATTACGGAGCAGCTTTGTAACGT
This sequence comes from Rhipicephalus microplus, assembly GCF_043290135.1. Lineage (NCBI taxonomy): Eukaryota > Metazoa > Arthropoda > Arachnida > Ixodida > Ixodidae > Rhipicephalus > Rhipicephalus microplus. The sequence continues at coordinate 85,423,387 of NC_134704.1, forward strand.
CTTTGTCATTTTTTATTGGTATTTTATAGTTTTTCTTTCTTTTTTTCCTTGCTTTTACCAGTCAGACTACTCTTCATGTTATGTGCTTTATTTTGTATGCGTTTTATCTTTTATTTGTAAACAACGTGCTCGCCACGTGCTCACCACGTGCTCGCGCATGGAAGCAATATCTTTTTACTCGTGTATTAGGTGCCCTTCATATTGTGTGACTTGCATATAGATATGCCCATATATCGCCTTTTATGCCGGTTTTCATATTTGTATCTTATTGATATGCACATGTATATAAACAGCACGCGTGCCATAAAATGTATTGTGATATTCTGATGAAGGCCGGACCCGCGGCCGAAACGTCAAAGATCACTTCGTACGTGCGTCTTCTTCCCTATACGGATAATCTACGTGTAATATATATATATATATATATATATATATATATATATATATATATATATATATATATATATATATATATATATATATATATATATATATATATATATTACTGTGGACTATTATATTCACCATAATGATACTGTTGACTGTGATCGTATGGGGTTGTTGAATACGTTGATTTGAAATCTCATTTCTTTACTGCTTTGCTAAATTGTGTATTGTATGTGCTGTGGATTTATTACGCTTGGAGACTTTGGCCCCATGTGCTTAATGTTAGATACCTCTAGGGATAAGGAGTCGCCAATGCCCTATTTGTGGGACAACATCTCTTTACATCAAGTCATTAAAAAACGCATTTGTTGTTCATTTTGTTCCTGCTGCTACTATCACCGCCGCTGCCATTTTCATCATCCTCGTCAGTTTTGCATGCATATGGTGGTGAAAATAAAAGAACTTGCGTGCTATTTCACTGACTGCATGAAATCAGTATCTGTTCTCAGATTGACACGCCACAAAACCTACGATTCGCGCCACGGCGCCTTGCACAACGCCTTTGCTAGGCTGGCCGATGGACTGCAGCGAATAAGAGCTCGCTTTCGGGCACAACACATGCAATTATAAGCTTCGAAATAAAAAAAACATGTCGAGGTTTATAAGGATATCCTACTTCTTTAATTCGTCCGATGAAACTTCTGTTCACATTCAATTTCCGGTGACGATCGCCTAGCGTTTGTCGGTTTCAGCTTCCACCGGCTTTGTCATTTCAATTACTGCCCTTTTGTAGCGTAAACAGTATGTGAATCAATATTGTGAACCTGAAGCGACTAAGCCGATGAGCAGCTTGTAATGGAGATAGATGCTTCGTCTGTTTGCATCCCTGTTGATAGTCCAACGATGCCTAGCACGCAGTGGATACAAATAGAAGCTGTTATTGGACTATTATTAGTTCAGCTGCATACTGATCTGGAAGCACCCCAATATTGCTAACGACGTATGCGTAAAACATCGACTACGAAATATTTAGATGCGTGTTTTTAAAGTTATTCCATCCATTATTTATTCATTCTGAATAACTGCGCGCGTAAACATACATAAAATGTGTCTATAAAAATCTGTAAAAAAGCTCGTGACATACCGATGTTCTTAGAAAACAATATAACCTATTCAATAGCCTTGCCAACGTGCCTTCAGAAGTAACACCGTTTATGAATCTTATCGCGTTCAGATCGCATTTCTTCTCTTCAGACGAAGCAGTTCTGCAGAAATAAATGACAACTATCAGACAAAAAAAAAAGAAAACAGCCATACCTAAACATTACCACTGCCCACAGCGGTGGAGTAGTGGTTACTGCGCTTGGCTGCTGACCCGCATGTCGCCAATTAGATTCCGGCCACGGAGGTCGCATCTTGATGGAGGTGAAACGCTGGAGGCCCGTGAAATGTGATGTCAGTGCACTTTAAGGAACCCAAATTAATAGAACTTTTTTGATCCCTACACTAAGAAGTCTTTTATAATCCTGTCTTTGTTTTGTGACGTGCGACTCTTATGATTAGTGCTATTATAGATAAACGGTACCAGTGCAGCATTGCGGGTTTGCAAGCACTGGCGTAGCCCAAGCAAAGGTGCATGAAATAGCGATAAAAAATACACGATATTCGAAGCCCGATGACATTTAGCGTAACATATTAATGTTGTGAAAGCTCGCAAACTTGCATGAAACCTGTGATAGTGCGTATCTGCTAGGCTCCTGGTGAGCTCCAATGGTTAAGCAACTGTTATGGATATACGTATCTGCCCTGGGTTCAGCTCTTCCGTGCCAACATCATCCTTCCCACAGCTAAAGAAACTGACTTTTTCTAGAAATTGACACACGCACAGGCATCGCAGTTTCGTGCATGAAGTAAATTAATGACAATTTCTCTTCTTTCTTGAGCCTTCGATCTGTGGCTGCGGCGGTCGCATTTCAATGAAGACGAAATGGTAGAGGCGCGTGTACTGTGCGGTGTCACTGCACGTTAAAGAACACCAGGTGGTCGAAATTTCCAGCGCCCTCCACTACGGCGTCTGTTCGCATGAAAAATGCTGATTATAGTCACTCTACTCTATATGGAATATGCTAGTAACTCTGTAAGCAATATGCTGCAAGAAGAGAGAGAAGAAGGTAGAGAAAGGAAAGGCAGGAAGGTTAACCAGGGGAGCATCTGGTTTGCTATCCTACATTAGGAAAGAGTGATGAGGGATCAAAAGAAAGAGAAATAAAGAACAGAACATGAAAAAAACACGTCAACCTAAACTAGACTGCTGCGCTCGATAGTGGAGGACGCACGACTTCAGGCGTGTGACGTTCCACTGCAGATAGTCGGTTTATGGTACCTTCTGAAGGCTTGCAAGCGCTGGACGCATAGACCATTCAGTACCTATTGAACAGCCTCAGTGTTTGGGAGTTTAGCCTGTTGAAAAACAGTGCTGCGAAGTATTGAACAAACAGAATGGGGGATATCTTGATGTCCTCTCAGCTAGTTGTCGTAATTGTACCCGTTACGGAATACATCTTGCGTTCTGTTACAAAGTAGAAAATAAGCCATAGTGGCGAGGGCTAAAAGAGAATCGCATTAGGTGAAACTGAAAGGCACCCTCTCAGAAAAGATAACAAAAGGCATGCTTTTGTACGACAATGATCATCGTCATCCGGCTTGCTTCCGTTTCGCTTCTTGGAAATTCGGCGCTCATCAATAGCCGACCGGGAATGCTATGTGACACTGATAACGCGTGTGCCATCCGAAACTTGAGAATACAAGCGCATTTTCAGTGCAACGCAAGGCAAGCTAAGAAATTACAAATATTGCTCAGGCACTAAATGACACCTTTCTTTCTTCACTATTTTATTAAAATGAAAGTACTTTATGCCGGATTTCACCAAGTCTTCATTAAAGTATTTCTATCACGGATATGACGTTGTAAAATATGTACTAACAGCGTGTGGCTTCCCGAAAAAATAACAATGCCCGATAGAATTATAATCGATTAATTGATATGTGAGGATTAACGTCTTGAAACCACCATAGGATTAGCGAGACGCCGTAGTGGAGGGCTCCGGAATTTTCGACCATCTGAGCATACGGGCCCTCAGTATTTTCGCCTCCATCGAAATTGCGGCCATCGCAGCCAGGATTCGATCCCGCGACCTATGGGTCGGCAGCCGAGTACCTTAGCTGCTAGACCACCGCGGCGGGGGGCACAATGGAAATATGTGGGGCCCTAATGTAAAGTATTAAACACTCTGCGAAGCCACGCGCTCTGTAGTGTGATACTGAAATTTCCGCAAGACGTTCCTGTAAGTCTCTTCCATATCAACACCATAGTTGTTCTTGATGACTGAGTTTGATCAGAAGATACGATTTCCTTTCGCCTGTTTCACATTCAGTTACGGCGGGGCGCCGCTGTCATCAAAGATAGAGATGGCGCTTCATGCAAATGTTCCCAAATTTTGGTCATGGTATAGAGTCTGCACCTGGAGATAGAGCGTCCAAATACGACACCGTTTTTCTTTTTCCAACGCAATTAGCGCGCGAGGAGTGGTGCCAAGAACGCCCATACACGAAAACACTTTATGAGAAAAAGGCATTCAAGTGAATCCAGAAGGCCAGTAGGGTGTGTTGCTGACGTAAACAATGGGGACAAACTCGGTTGAGTGGACAGGGCTCGTGGGTCCTATGCAAGCTATGACTACCTGCATGAAAGAAGTCACCCATCTCTGGGCGACGAAAATACGTGCTTGGTCGTACAATCCACGTTAATTCTGTGTTTCCCATGAAAATATTTATGTTGCCAGCTACGCTGCGAATGGTGCTATGTCCTAAATGCATTTAGATATGCTCCTTACTTTGCTTCGCCTGTACTCTTCTTTGCCAGCACACTTATTTTGACTAGAATCACTGCCAACGCTCCCGCTCGAGTAGCTCACAGTTTTCTTACACATGCTTACGATGAAGGTTCGTTGTTGTTACATTCTCATCTGTACACATGCATATTGAAAAAAGGCGGAATTGTGTTCCGAATGTGGCATGAAATATCACCATTTACGAGAATCTATTGATGTTCCAAGCTGTACACTGTCGACGTTCTGTTTCCGAGGAAACGACTTTGCCACATCGAAACATGTTCTACTAAGTCTCCACGCAACACGAGCGAAAGGCACGTCGCTTTCCACCACAGCGCAAATACGGCAACGTTTCTTCGGCGAAAAAACAAGATTTTCTATTTTGCTCCTTTAGCAATATCGGCCTTGCGCCAGAGTGTCCTAAGTGTCGTTGCTTGCTAGCTCGCAATCACGGGACCCGTTTTTACATGTTTTCAAGGTGTCTTTACTGGTGGTACTGCAGTCCGTTGTATTTTGAACGTCCGTGTAGTGCGAAGGAAGAAACTCTGCTCCGCAAGTTGCACACAGTTTCCCAATCTTCGAGTGGAAATTGCGGTTCATAAAAATACGCGGCGCATTGCCTGTAGGGAAATCACTGGGCCACCTTCAAGAAATTTTCGCTCTTTTTTCCAAGCCACATGTAGAAAAAATCACGCCATGTTCTACTATCGCACCAATTCGGAGACGAATCACTCCTGGTGGGACAAAAAATCCCATTTACTTTCATCTTTATTCCGTGGTCTCAAAATAGTTTTCGAATATGCAGTGGCTTTCGAAATCGTAACCATGGGCCCGATCTACTAACGCATTTTGTGCAGTACTTTAGTTCTTGCGTCACCTTTGCACTTTTTAAAGGAAATACTGACCGGGAATTTCTTGAGTGACGTCTTTAATGCGACAAGTGCCGCATTCTTCAACCACAAAACCAATATGTTCTGTGAATTTTTACCTTGCTGACTTCCTTTTTTTCTTGCAGTGTTATGCGACTGTATACGCTTTAGTGCGTGCTTCTCCGAAGTGTTCGCAGAAAAACAATTGACGTGTTCGTCTTTCAACAAGTAAAGTGACTTTTTTTTTTCACTAGCACTTTTGCATGGAAACTTTGGGGCCACATTCAATCTCTGTCATTCCACTTCCGTTGCGTTGTCCGAAATCCTGCGGCTGCGCGCCAAACTTGTCAACTTGCATCGAAAAGATGGAGTGTTTTGAGAAGATGTTACATCTTGAGGTTCCTATAGTCGGGGCCCTTGCACCAATAAAAAACACATCATCCACATCGTCCTTCTTGGTTAGTATAAGATTTGGATGTGCGTGAGCGCAGTTTTTTTTTTAATTTCATGGGGGGCACAGGGCTTCTTGTTACTTTTGAATTGAATCCTAGTTTTGCGCTGCTGTGTGTTGCGGGGCAAAACTGGGCATTCTGAAGAGCGGAAGCCGTGGGTAACAAAGTCTTGCCTTTTTTTTTTCAATCTCTCTCAATCGGAAGTTTTTCTGGCTAACTTCTGTAACCAATTCCTGTTTTTTCCCTTCTTTACGTCTTTTGTCATAATTTTTTTTACTTTTCAACACAACGAAAAAGAAATAACACGCGGTAGAAAGGACATCTGAAAGTCTTTACTAATTCGCGTCTTCTTGGCAAGAATGCTTGTGTTGATCTCTAGCATTTCTTTATGTGATTTAAGAGACAACCATGGCATTCTTTTCTGCCTCTATTCTCTAAAGTGGTACATACAAGAAATAGGAGAGAGAGACAGAGAAGATATTTATTTGGTTCGTGAGAAGGAGAATAAGAGTCGTATACACCCAGCTCCTGACTACACCCATGTTGAAACGGTGAGGCCGAGCCTTTACACCTTCTCACGGGCTTTCAGGACCATCGCAAGGCGGACGTCCTAGCTGGGGTTGTCGATAGCAATGCTCCACTGGCCTTCATGACAGCATTGCAGCAACTCCAGGCCTTTTCCTGTTTTGAATGTGTGCCCATAATGCTCCTGATTATTAGGAATTTAATGTTTTTGACTTAATAAAAATTGAACCATGAACTGCTGAACCCTTTTGAATATTGTGAATAGACACCAAGGTTTCTTTGCGATTGCTAGGAAGCCACGTATTAATGCCATCAATAACCCCTCAAACGAGGCGATTATGCAGTTCTTTAAATAATTTCATAAAAGTCACGATGACACGTCTTTTTTGTTTTGAATTCGGTCACCCTTTGTTTTTGAACTATAGCAGCATCGTCAACCAAAAGCACACTTTCATCCTAATTTCCTAAATTTTGCGTCTCATTCAGTACGCAATAAGCGTAGGCTTATCAGGTCTACCAAAAGATGCCATTTGATTGTCGAGGGTTAGTAAACACTAACAATCACGATAGTCATAGCGCGAGAACAGAACGGCAACAATGAGACAAGAACGACAAGTCGCCGTTCTGTTCTCGTGCTATAACTATCGTCATGTCATACCAACTAGCCCGAACCGCCACTCTTCTAAGCTAACAATCAGTTTATATTCCTTGCGAAGCCATCAAACTTGAGGCGCGAGTTCATAGCCTATATCCACTATGAATCTTTACGCGAGAGTTACTGCGAGAAGCAGTTTAATGTAGTTCTGATGCCTGAAATGTAGTTGCATGCAAGCATCTCATAGAAAAAAGCACTAACAATAAGTTTTGTGAACTTGGACGCAGAGAGTATGATCGCTAGTCGTTTTCGTGGATGTCAAAGTATTTAATGTCGTTTCCTTTTCAAAGAAAGAATAAGTTGAGCACTAGTAAAATTGCGACCGGCTCCATTTCGGAAAGAAGTCGCGAGTCAAGGTAGTTGGTCGTGCGTATATACCTCCTACTTTTCTTTTTTTCTACCGCATCGCGCAATGCTATCCGGCAAGCTGCTTCTTTCTGTCGTTCCAGAAATGAGATGCCCACCCGCGTGTATGGCAGCGCAACACATTTGTTGCTAAAGTGAATAACAAAGGTCATGCGTTCAAATCCAGTGCACAATAGAATGGGGCAACGGGAAATCATAAGTGTCCGTCTTGGTAGACTATTGGTCATGCTACTGGGGCTGATAACGTGAAAGTCATGGGTTCGTCCCACCCATGGCGTTTGCATTTCAATAGACGTGAAATATAGACATGTGTACTGTGAGTGCACGGTAAAGAACACCACATGACCATGCCTGCGGCTTGCCACATAATCACCTATATAGTGTTTTCAGCTTGTGCGCCTCCCGCTTTTATAAAGGAATCGCAAGAAGCGTCAAATAAAGGCCGGACTGTCTTGTCGAAGACGGCTACTGAGAGAGAAACCCACATTGAAGAGAACGTCACTTAAAGAAAACCAGTGCAGACAAATACGTAGAAGCCCGGCGCACCCTGGGAGGCCACATTTCTCTAGTATCGCCGTCCAATAAATTTGCTGGTCGTTAAAGCTATGGCTAAACGCTAGAATGTGGAGTAGTTTGTCCACGGGACGGCTTAATGCTCTCCCATAGTAGAGTATCAAGTGCTCTAAATTGGTGACCGCTATTTAACTCCCCCCCCCCCCTCTGTTTATCTCTTAAAAGCCACGGGGCGGCTTAATGCTCTCCCATTGTAGAGTACCAAATACTCTAAATCGTTAACCGCTGTACCTATCGGGCGGCTTCGTGATCGCCCATAGTAGAGTACCAAGTGCTCTAAATTGCTAACCACACTTTCCAATCAGGCCCACAGGTCAGCTTTATGCGTTTCCATGGCAGAGTACCAAGTACTCTAAATCATTTACTACTTTTTCTACGTAACAGTTAACTACTACGCCACAGGCAAATTAATCATACCGTCCCGTTTTATCGTAAATGACTGACGCTTCACGCAATCAGGCCTGGGCATGGCACTAAAATGCAAATATTGAAACTTAGGTGGGCACGGCAACAGTGTAATAAAACTAAATAAATGTACAAATATGCATGTACGACTTCCGGCAAGCAACCGGGGAACACGAACCTTGTCTGATCAGGAGGAAACAGTTTGTTTGCTTCAGCCGAGACTGATTTCGTGACGCAAAGCAGACGAAACAGCCACTTCCATTTATGATTGGAATAACTCGAGCCGTCCATGTCAGTAAACATATAGAAATAAAAAAAACAAAGAAAAAACTAAGAAAGAAAAAGAAAGGGATAAAGAGAAAAAGAGTCATCCACTCTTTTCCAGGGCAAACTTAGCAAGAGAATGATGCGGATTTTCCGGAAAGAAAGCTTGCTATTTCGCGGAAAGTTCATTGTGCTCCGGGAAAGAATAAGTCGTCTGTGTCTGGAGCTTAGCCTGATATTGAAGTGTGTAACACACCTACTGGTGTAACACAAAGGAACGCTGTTCACTTAGGTTGAGGTGCATGATTCTCAACGATAACCTTTCTTCAAGGAGATGTGATTTTTTATGCGATCAGGCTAAGGAATCCCTGCCGACCATATTCCATGAAATTGAGGTGGACTCCAATAAGTAGAGATTTTTCTGTGCACCGCGAGGTGTAATGGTTGCACCACTCGGCTGATGACGCAAAGGTGATGGTTTAGATCCCGAGCAAGGCGGTTGCACTTCGATGGAGGTGAATTGCTAGCACTTGGTGTACTATGCGGTGTCATTGCAAGTTAAAAAAAATACAGCCGAAATTTCCTGGGCTCTCAACTGCAGAGTCTGTCATAATCACATCGTGCATTTGGAACGTTCAACTCGGAATAAGATTATTGTTAAGAGATTCTCTCTGAAGGCAAAGACGATCAGCTTTTATGGTGAACTTGCTTTCTTGACCGCAATGAAAAACTCGCAGCAGTAGCATGTACAGACATTTTGCGTTGCGGTCACGTTTCTTACACCTCAGGTACGCAAAGTCCTGAACCTGCTTTGACAAAAGACCCTACGCAAGATTATACCGATGCAACTTCCCAGTGTCGTTGCAGTTCTGGCTACTCTTATAACAAGGCAATAAGCATTACCTATACACTTCATGATAAACACATCACGTTGGCTTGGCATAATTTTTCTTGTAGTGGTGTTTCTGCGTTTGAAACAGTAGAATAAACAATGCATACGTACATTCACAATTCAAGAAGTTGTTCAAGCGTTCTCGACCAGTGGGCAAATCACCAAGGAATGCTACGTGCTATATATACAGCATCAGTACAAATCACAGCATAGCACGGGCTTCACTTGAACAAGTCTAACGTTTCTGCTTAAACGTCAGTTAGTTCAGCGTGACTCGTAAGCGTATGATGTGCACACAAGTGCACCCGTTCAAAAAACACTTCGATCTAGCTCATAACGCTTTATTCACGCAACAACAACAAAAAATATGCCGCGTAAATAACTACTCACTGACTGCCTCGCATGGAACCTATTCTCCCTATGTGTAGGATCCACCAAACTTTTTCTCCCCATCCGTCGTTATATGTGTTTGTTTCCCTACCTGTCTTTCGCTGTACGGGAGACCATGCTGGATATGTGGCGCGGCGGAAAAGGGCACCAGGTTGAGTGTAGCGACCCATTTCAGCCGCTCGCGCCCAGACCGTACTCTGTGCCCACACAAACCAGCTGCAGCGTAACATGGAGAGAGCACGCGCATGCGCTGCTTCTGTGCGCCTTTGTGCAACGAATAGCTCGAAAAGCGATTGCGCGCGTAATACTGCACTGCGACTGACAAAAACAACTTTGTCTGAAGGCTACTCTCACATAAAAAAGCACTAAAAACGGAGAAAATTCCTGCAAAGCAGACTGCATCTATGCATATGCATCGAAAGAGCAATGTTGTACCATCATGGCGACTTTTTCGTCCTCATTTTCTGGTTGCGTGCTGGGCTTCGTGCTAATCTAGTACTCGCTGCCATGCCACCATTGATAAGTCTGTGCTGCGACGATACCACGCAGCCCACATCTGTGGTGAAACAAAACAAATAAAAACAGAGGTAGTAGTAGCTGCGGCATTTTATTTGGGGGGGGGGCGGCAATGCGTGTACGCGCTTTTCGCGGCATCTATGCATGGGATGTCAATCAAGCAAACCACCTTGGCAGCATAGCACGCGTGGTGTCGCACTGCTATGCTTAAGGCGCAGTTTATATTCGGCGGGTACAGAACATAGAGAGTGGTGGGGTGTTGGAGTCACAGCCCCGAAAAAATGAAACAGAAGGTGGATGAAGAGCGAGAAAGCAAATGAACGTCATGGAGAAAGTCCGGAAATAAGATTTTTGAAAAGAAAATACATGCTGATACACGCCTTCTTGCTAGGTCCACTATGCTTAGACTAGTGAATGAACCCCCTTAATGCGGACCCGATTATAGTATGCATGACCAGTGCGGAAGAGGCAGTCAGAAACGAGAACGCTCTTGTAATGCACGGCAGTAAATGCTCGTCGGCAGGTTCATGCCCCTCTAAAATGCCCCATAATGGCCGATCGCAAGAGAAAAGAGCACCGAAACGTATTAGCCACCCACCCTTGCTTCTTGAGTTTCGCGGGAAGTAGGCGAGCTGGTGGATGAGTCCAGAATTGAGCCGTTGCAGCACTTCAAGTTCCTTCTTCGGTGGGCAGTGAGCTGTCTTTCGGCTTTCGCTAGGACTCGTACTACGGCAACGTGTTTTTGTTCAGCGTCACTACTAAATTGTTTGCGTCTACAAGGGCAGTTAGAAGAGCGTGTTGGTATGGGTTAGCCATTGGTTCGTTGCACTCAGCACGTGCGCAGCGAGACAGACGAGACAGTACACAGTGCTGCGTGGTGTGTAGTGTTTCCGCGTGCCAGTTAAATAACCAAGGGTGAAATAATTTGATGCCACACGCACACATATATTTTCGAAAATGGCGCCAAGACAAGTCTCTGGGAGAAACGTATCACTTTGTGCCACGTTAACACGTTACGTATATATATTATTTGCGCACTGTGCGATTTGCGCGATGCTTCGGCTCCTGCAACGCAGTGTATCAAGAGAACGTAACCCTGGCGCGACTCGCGAGTCGTTGCTTTCCATGATGGAGGAGTGTCACCAGGCATCAACACGGGTCAGTTAACGTCTAAAGGTTGTTGTAGTGACTAAACAACAATAGAGATGTGTATCAATTTACAAGTTTTTTAGGAGCGAAGCTCCGTAGGGTCAAGGCATGTCCGCTGCCTGCTGTGACACTCCATGGTGATAATCATGACACTCATGACGTTGAAAAACAACTGCGTTGCCGACCACACATTCTATTGCTGCCATCGCGGCAGAGCACATACAAGGTACCCACTACACGTAATGACAATGCCGATGACACTGATGACAATGAAGATGACGATGATTATCGCATCAACGGTGATGACGATGATTATCGCATCAAACGGCTGGTGACCTTGCCGGTGGAATTCAAAGCAGTGGCGTCTTCGGGACCGTTTCGGCGTCGCGGTCTTTCGCAACAGTGGTTGCAGCGGTGAGATTCATAGCGCCCTTCGTAACGTCGTCTGAGGCACGCTTCGTAACAGTACCCACTACATGTAATGACAATGGCGATGACGCTGATTACAATGAATATGATGAAGATTATCGCAGACTATCGCAGATTGTCGCTGTGCATCTTGGTATGACCTGCAATGTATTTCGCGCAATCACCAACTACCAGTGGAACATGCAGAGACCTCGTTTTTGCCAACTTCAGGCTATACCTGATACCACAAAGCAGTAATAATGAAGACTAAGCGTAATTCACACCTAAACACAACATGTCGTTTGTGACAAGTGAACATTGTATAGAACAGTACAGCGCCATTTATTTCATTTACTCGCTTGAGTAGTCAATACCAGTGGTGATTTCTATGACACCGAAGGTAGGGTACCGAAGGACCCCACTGCTTCTTCGCTCATCATTTACTTCGTTGATATGTAACGATTTCTTTCCGACATACCTGTCCCTGCGTGGTATTTTCTTTCAGACAATCTCTGCATCGAAGACGGGAAATGGTTCTTTTAAAGACGATAGTTTTTCTTGGGAACATTTGACGCAAAAATTTTGATCGGTCTGTCTGTCTGTTTTTTCACTTTCAACGCCACCCGCTACTTGAAATGGCTGACCCCATTCGCAGCGCCCACCAATGTTGCTCAAGACTCAGCGTTCATACTTGCGCAATTTTCAATTAAAAAGCAATTATTGCGCATGTCTGGGGTACCATAACAACACGTATATATTCTGCATGTGCGTTATTTACAAGAAAAGGCATACATAAGTAATTTTAAAGACCGTAGTTTTATCATGGAGTGCTGACCATGCAATGCTTGCACGAAACAGGGAGAGTTTCGAACGCTTTGCTAAGACGAGACGGGGGTGGTACCTATACCGTCGCCTTGCGTTGTACACCTTATCACCTCTGAGATGGGTGCGCACACCCGTATCAGAGCCACGCATTTTGTTTTCTAAGAAAACTGCCAAATGTCGCTCATGTCTCACGTGTGACGTGATTCGATGCACTTGTTCGCCTCCGCTGCACGCTCGAGGCACTCTAACGCAGCGCCTCCAGAATACCATTCACCGATTTTCTTGCGCAGAACATCAAGTAAATGTCTTGTTCAGTCTCCCCACACGCAAGGTTATCGTCTTTTGACGACATTTGCAGATTACATGCAGACACGGGGCCAATTTGTTGGGAGAAATATATTCTGGAGAGAAATTTTCTGCGCTTAGAACTTAAGGCACCGGAGAAGCCAGTACACTGAGCGCTTTAAAGAAATGACAAAATTAGGTTTTGTGTTTCGGGCCAAAAAACTCGGTCGTGAAGGGGTTTAAATCAGGTCAGCAGGCGTGCTTGGTGTTTACGTAAGCGCTAGACGTTAAAGAACAAAAATGGTCACCTCTCTGCGTGCTTTTACTGACAACGGTCGTCTAAAGACGGTAGCTTCCTGCCTCTAAAGAGAATAAAACCTTTATTTCACGTTCTGTGCGAGAAAATCCGCCAGGAGGCGCTGCGTGAGGCATGGATGCCATTTAGCAGTAATTTCTAGAAACGAAAGTTTTTGGAGAACGCAGAGCCCGAAGTAGATGGCAGCACAGTGTCGTTTTATTGAAAGGCAGAAAACACTCGCTTTTTAGTTCATAGCATCGCAATGTGAGCGCACTGTAGTATGCACTGCAGTCTTTAGAACTACGTATTTATGCATTTTATAAATAGAATAACACACTACCTAATACTTACGTATTGGTACTCACCCTAAATAGGCATTGTGCGTGTTTTTGATTAACAATCTTCTCAAGTATGATAACAGCAAGCATGTCATGATGGCCGAGCATTGAGGAAGTGCTTAAGCTGTCATCAAGTGATGGAATAGTGCGAAACAAAGTCCAAAAGAAACACGGACAGAAACAAGTTTCTGCATTGAAGCACTTCAAAAAGAGCCATATTCTTTTAAAGCAAAAAAAAAAGTTTAGTTCAACTCGATCCAAGTCTTCGAATAGTTTTCTCCAGTGAACCATGGCATCACCACATTTTCTTCAACTTCAAATTTGATTTGTTAGCAGTCTTCACGAGGAAGCTCCATAAATTTGTTTCTTCCCCCTATTTTATTTTGTGCCACTTTATGAGGGAGTGATCAAATTTATTTCTTGGTCCTAGATATAAAGCAGAAGCAAATTTTGAGCAAGAACTCCCTACACTGTTTCTGCAAGAGCCAATGATGAAGGTAGTACTTCATATACCTCGCTCCTCTAACCTTATACTTGGCATGAGAAAAAAATGCGTAGGTAAAATAAAACGAGGAATTGTGAATCGTTAAGGCCAACTTTACAGTTGGAACACTTACAACCTCGCCCCCCCCCCCTTTTTTTTAACCAAAGACATTTTATTCTGAATGTTCGCAACCATCTGGTATAGCCGGAAGGCTGAGCTGGGGCTCTTCGTACAGTAGGGTGTCGAAGATGAGGTGGCAGCCAAACATTCTGGCTGAATAAATGCTCAATTGTTTTTGAAGGTATGATGTACAGAATTCCTGTTTCAGGAACGCACTTTGTGGTGAAAAACTCCGTACAAACATTCTTTTGCAGAGATGCTCTTGTATCACTCCTATATTTCCGTATATTCGGTGCGTTTATTACAGTACTATAGACCTTACCTTACAGATTGGAGTTCGTGCCGCCCAATTTGGATGTTAACTTCGGGTTTTGCATTACTTACAACTAAACTAACAGTGATACAATAGTCAAAGCACACGCAAAATTCAGGTTGCTGCATACGATGTTCCATGACCTCATTATTTAACGTCGTCCAAAACAGCAACAATAGAACATGAACTTAGCTGCCCAAGATGGAAGTGTACATATGTGTTGGAAAATGTTGCCTATACGGCACATAGATGAAAAACCCATAGGCTTTATTAGGAGTTCGTAGCATATGGAACTGATAGAAGGACGAACAGAATGCTTTAGTACAAAGTTATTTCGGAAAGGTCTTCAGTAACTCTACTTAACGCTACATCATATTGTTTTATTATAAGAGATTTGATGTATGTAAGTGGCATACATTGAAAATCATCACGGATTACTCGCTATTTTCGTGATAACGCTCGATATTTTCGTGATAAAGCACGTTTCAAAGCAGTTGGAAAGTTGAAACTCGTTTTATGAAGGTTTATGAGTACGTTTCAGTGATTAAAATATAGCTCTCGGTAAATCCTTTCATACGAGATCACTAATTTTGAAGGTCATTCTTTTGGACTGCGTCTCCTAACAATGTCGCTTTAAGAAAGGGAGAACTGCCGAAGCGATGTGCAGGCTAACACCTAAGTTATGAAAAAATGAATGCATATACACGGAGTGAATGATGGATAGTTGGGCGAAGCATCCGTCCGTCCATTCAATCTTGCTTCCCTCCATCCATGCGTGCGTCTGTGTGGCCGCCCATGCGTCGATCCGCCCGTCCGTGCGTGCGTCTGTTCGTGCGTCCGCACGCTAATATGTGCGTCCGTCCCTGCTTTTGTCCATGCATCCCCTCCTGCGTCCGTCCATGCGTTCATCCGTCCGTGCAGCCATCCATGCGTCCGTTCATAGGTGTGTCCGTTCGTCCACCTATACAACACACCAAGAACCAACATCTCGCATCTTTTCATCATATATTCCTCATATAGAAGCACCGCCATCCAGCGGAAATTCCGACGACTGATCGAGAAAAGGCACACGCACACTTTCTTACGGCTTGCGCTTCGTGTGTACTTCCTACTTTAACCACCTCGAGTTCTTGGTATATACTAGGTCACTGTATTCATGGCACTGCGGCCCAACGCTCGCTAAACCTTTCTAAAACCTGAGAGGTTACGCCCAGCGAGTATAACGTAGCATCTCTTTCTTGTCTTCTGGGCGTTGTTGACCAATAAAAAATTCGCAGCGAGCGCGTTAACTAAAAACCGAATTCTCCTGTCTCTCATTCCCTTTTAGCAGCCATTGGCATGTACATTGAGCACTATCGTTTATTGTTGAACAACGCACAGAAGAAATCTCTTGCTGGCACCACCTTGGAGGTCAAAATATAATACTTGTTACACACTACTATTACGGCTACGAGGGACAAACGGGTGCCACTATAAAATGCTTCGCCCGTAAAAAAAAGCAAAAACGACCGCCACAGTGAAAAATTGACCAGCTGCTGACCTTGTGACAGCTCCGCAGTAGAAATGCCGGATAGACAGCAACAAAACTAAGCACTCAGGACCAGGTGAAAAGAAACAGTACCTGCCTACGTACAGAAGAATGGACGAGGACAGAGAGCGCCGGGCTCTTTCGCAGTAACAGTATGTCACTAGCCATGCCATAATCTGGGTCTGGCTTTTCTGTGGAGAGCTCGATTGTGTCAGAGTAATGGAAGCAGAGTGAAGCAACGACTTTCTTTCGCTCTCGGATGGTCCTGCCATGATTGGGTGCGTGCATGTAATCTTCTCAGTGGCGCCAGCGTCCAGGATGAATATAGCATTGTACGACAAAGGCTCTGCATGCACGTACCGAGGACAGATAATAGAATCCTTTGGCAGCGAAGACACCCAAGTCTGATCGAGAATTGGGCCGAAAGAACATCATATTATACGGCTCCTGCATAACGGAAAAGGAACACGTTCCAGGAACACGTTCCGGAACACACACACACACACACACACACACACACACACACACACACGCACGCACACACACGATTATCAAGGTGGAACAAGCTGAAAGATTGGGGATAGACCAGCCGAAGGAACAAGAAACCGTTTGTTTTACCGTTTACCACTTTTTTATTGTTCTGTCGTTTCCTAAAAGGCAAAGCTTGTCCTCTACACCACCTCTGTACCCCCTCGTTTTTATTTTTGTGTTCTGGGTGCTGAATAGGCTTTTATTATTTATACCTTTCGCTCTCTTTCTTTTTTCTTTGATCGTCTTATAACGGAGCAGCTGCTATCTCGTAGAATGGCTTAACGGGCGGGCTCGCTCATTAGCGCGGTGGTTCGACGCCTCCACCGCCATCATTTTGCCGAATTCGGTGGATGAGCAGGCCCCGTTTTGTCAGGTGGACACACTCGCTCGATTGTAGTGTGGTGCGGACTAAGATAACTGTTGCTGCACGAGTCCGTTGCTTATTGTTGGCGCGATCGCGTTCTTAGTGATCGCGCTTGGACGCATACGCTTCACATGCTCAATGCCCTAGAGTCGCGATTTGGTGCTTTTATCCACGAAAGAGCAGTCAGCTAGGAAGATCACAAGCATAAGTTTGTTTCTCGGTAGCCGAGCATCTTTTCATGGCGAAGGATATAATCGTCACGTGGTTACATCAAGTTGAAGAGGGAACTGGAACACTTCTTCAGTGGATCTTCGAATGAGCTCATTAAAAGAGCTTATTGACTCACGCATCTATCTCTGCAAAAATTTGTAGAATCCGGCAAGTATACGAGTGGAGTTACAGGAATATGTGGCACACATCAAGTTCTTTTTTGGCTCTCTATTCATGCTGGTTGGAGTGCTGAAAGCTATGCAGCGTGGCGAAGGAGAACAGGCAAGAAGACACGTCTCTTTATTAGCATGCGTCATTACATAGTGCACTGTATAGTTTTTCTTTAGGGTAGAAGCTCCTTAATATGTGGCTCGTTCCCTCATAATGGTACGTTACAGTAGTACCCAATTTTAGTTAGTTTTAACAATTGCTCACTAGACCGTGTTGGGCGTATATGTCCTAGTAATTAACATCATGATAGTAGATAGCGTTAGTGGTTTTCGTATAGTTGACGAATAAGGAGGATACATGGCACTGGTACAGTAAGAAATGCACAGTCTATCCACGGAGTGAAAGGTGATGAGTGGAACGAAGTGTCCATCCATCCGTCCGGTCATCTGTCAGTCTGTCTGTGTGACGGATGGACGAACGGACGGACGAACAAACAGACGCACGAACGGACGGACAGACAGACTGACAGGCAGACAGACAGACAGATGAATGGGCGGAAGAACGTTTTGCCCCAAACAACATCAGTCACTCCGTGAATAGATGCAATTTTTCTTTAATGTGCGGCTTACTTTCTGTGTGATGGCGAGAGTGTGCGAGCACGTTGCGACATCTCACGGCCGCCACGGTCCTTATGCAGCTCACAATGCTCTAATCAGCCAATGCCCGTATACCTTCGGTTTATGACAGGGTCATCGTGAGTATACGGCATGATTTGGCGAGAGAAGATGGCATGTTTTGTTGCTGAATTTCAGAATATACTGTGAATTTCAGGCAGCATGCTTGGCTCTCGTGTGCTCAGGAGCCTCGACATATCGATTGTCAGCATTTCCTGGTCATGCGGAAAAACGTGGTAGAGGCTTTTTTTTTACCATCTATATGAGCTAAGGTAAGATTGCCTTAAACATGCCATTTTTGCAGTAAGGTAAATTTTACGGGACAATATTGTTTTCATTTTTAAATGTACATGAGGTCATTTCTTTCAAGTTGAAATCGCCTCTCTTTCTATGATGAAATCGGTGTTTTGTGTTCATTAAACAGTATAATTGCTCCGGCTACACTACTTACTGGGCACGCAAAAACGAGTTTTTTTTTTTTATCAATGGCGATGGGCACATGGCGCGTGTACTTTCTGGAGAAAAAAAAAGGAAGCTTGTTTTTTGCATTAGTTTAGCGTCTACTTGTCATACAAATGCAGCTGCTAAGTACATCTTCATATTTGCGTGTCAAGTAAATGTAGGTAGTTATTGTGCTAACCATCTGCCTTTATCTGAGAAGCAACGTTCAGCAGAGGACAGCGATAGAGCGCAATTTTGTTCTGCATATCTCCCTACCCCAACACCTCGTCTACTCTCGTTCTTATAAAGAAAAAGAATAAAAAGACTGTAAACTTGTTTGCTAATGTCTTCATTTTTGTTTATTTAGAAAATATTCTTGGGCTCCGCCATCGACTACAGCCCCTAACTACCTGCCCACGATCCCTCCTGCTGAACAGCCGCTATTTGTTTTTCATTGAACTAATGCAGTTGCAAGTCATTTGTTTACTGATTATTCTATTGCAGCGTTACACGTGCGCCTAAAGAGGCTAACCGGAGTTGGCCCGTAGCTATAATGTCTGCATTTCATGTTCACGTTCTCGTTGATTGCCTATCCAATTGAGGGTTCATTACGAATGATGCAGACGGACATACACTTCCCATCTGAGTAGAAGCTAAAAGCACCATCAGGTTGCTTTCTAACTCATGACGCTAACTTTTTTTCAATCGAGCGCCATTAAAGTTATGTTTTTGCTGCGCTCTTAAGCAGCGCCTCTAAAAGCAGTCACATTGCTTTGCGCATTTGCATTTAGCTGATGAGCACACATTCTGTGTCAACCTGCATAATGCACAAAAAATAATGAATTGAAGCCTTAATAAGGAGAGCATGCAAACAAGTGCTTAGGCTGCCAGTCGACTAGATCTACGAAAAAGGTATTTGCATTTGGTGTACGCGATACCTTAAATGAATTAATAAAAGCACAGGAAACGGTGCTGAGAACTCCTACCGGAAGAAGTGTCCTCGACTGCCTCTATATAGACTAAGCAAAGCAGTGAGAAATCAAGGACGACATACTGCGAAAAATATCAAAAAGAGAAGGTAGACGCTCTAATGATTCCTATAGAAGTATGCACCCAGATCATGACGCGGAAAGGCGTGCGAAGAGGTTAAAGGCTCTCAGATCTAGATACGCGGACGTCAAGAACGTGGCTTATGTTTACGCCACGATATAGCTACATGCGCGAAGTATAGCTGTAGCAGTCGTAACTAGAGAAAGTATAAGATAAAAGTCAGCGGCTCACTCTGAAAGCATATATAGGGCAGACACTGCAGAGGAATCAGCGATCGCATTTGCAATAGCTTCAACGCCGGCCAAACACCTAACTATGGACTCAGAGACAGTGGTGCCAAATTTTCTAAGGGAGTGAACCAATCTTAACCAATTTTAACCAATCTCAAAAATATTATAGGCACATAGGTATACACTGGGCACCCGCGCAGGCTTCCCTTCCTGGAAACGAGGTGGCTCACACTCTGGCTCGAGTGTTGTGCCACCACTCCTGGTGATAATGATTGGTGAAAAATATGCGGTAAATTCGCACTTCTTATAATGTTAGTGTTTTTCACAACTTCAACGCTAAACCAATATTTACCCACTGATGAAGTCAGCTCTAAAGTAGTCATGACATGGTCACCCAACAATGTGCTGTTTTCGGTAAAAAACGAAGGTATAGAGTCGAATATACTTGTACACGTGTGAAAACTGGACTGCGAGAGATTATTCCAGGCCAAAATAAGCCGTAGAAGTCTTCGTCTGTAAACTCCACCTACCGCCGGCAACCGCCATTTTGCCTTGTCGTGCGTACGCCACAAACCGATGGGAGCAGTGCCGTCGTCTGCTACCAAACGGCATCTTCGGCATGCGGCCAGTGTGTTCACTGTGTTGCGAGTGTTGCTTACCGCGTGGTCCGCAAGTGCTGCGAAGTAGTATACCGGTACCATCACCATGACGTCGGCACCGTCATCAGCTCACGACTCGGGCAACAATTCATCGAGCGTCAGAAGCAACGACGACGTCGTGTACTCTGGGCATTATTATTTCGCCCCCATCGCCCCCAGCTCAAGCGACGAAGAAAGCATTGATGATGGGGTGAACGCCTATGCCAACGTTATTGCTAACGATAAATGCACTTACCTCTTACCTTTGACGCCTTTCAAAAGCAACCCGACTCTTAGCTTGGAGGACAGAACGGTGCGAAAATACGGTTGGCACAGCGTCCGGCTGCAGCCTCGGCTTCTTCACTGGTATACCGAGAACTAGCCGAGAAGACGCAGGTCATCATTGTAGCTATATCTGCCGTGAAGTGCGCCGAGCACAAAACAGGCACATCATTTGCGCAGCAGGCCTTCCTGCGCACGTTTATCTACCAAGCGTTGCGTTATGCGGTCTCTTTAGGTAACTTGAAAAATGACGCAGTACTCTCCCTGCTCCATACGGTCTGGCACCCCTTAGCGCAGCATGGGTGACGCGGTGGCATTGCTTCAACCACTGCAAGTCATTCAGTTCCAGTGTCCCGTAGAATAACTCTGAAACAACTCGATTGCCAGTGAAGCTGACCATCAAACACGATCGCCCTTCGTACTGCACACCATACAGAAAGCTCGCGGAGCGAACGGTTCGTTGCGTCATGGCTAGCGAGCGCGCCAGTGTCGCCCTAGCACTAGAACAATCGCTCGTATATAAAAATATTCAATTTTAAAATAATGGCACGACTAAATGCGCTGAAAAACGCACAAGACCAGCGCACACAACACAGATTATGGTCGAAAATTGTGTGTCATGACCCCTTTAGCGAGACGATTGTTTTTGTAATGCCGCTGGAATCAATGTGATTTATGAGATGACCAGGAGGTGTGCAGAAAGTGCATTTGGATGGTTGTCGTGAGATAATGTGGCGTGTAAAGAATAGAATGCTTCATCTATCACATGTACGGTATTGCGCTCAGGGAATGGAACAGCAGAGGAGGAAGAGGGACACAGATGCGCTGTATGTGTGGTCGTGCCTCATACTGGATTGAGCTTGACGATGAAACGCTTCGCATCTAAAAATGGAATGCTTCGCATAACGTGAATTCACACGGTAAGTGGGACCTGCCCCATGTTTACCGTCACAGATGTAAATCCGCCAACAGAGTATGCCAGGTGTCTCGGCCACGTAAGAAAGTGAACACAAGCTCACTTCGCTGGGCCACTTTTACAAGAACAAGGAGAAAAAACGTCGCCTTTTAAATCTTTTCAGCCTTTTCAGTTTGATTGGCGTTCAATCATTTTGTTTCTTCACTAAGTTCCGCAGAAAGGTGTGCCGTCATGGCTAGCTGAATTCCCCTTTGTGGACAAGGGTTCTTCAGTTTACTACGCAACAGCAAACTGCTCACTGTTAATGAAAAATTGTACTTACACCACTCAACGTGTTTTTTACACTCACTCCTACATTAGGCAACAGTCTCTCCTACATTACACTCTCTCTTACATTAGGCAACAAATCTATAACGGCTCCTGCAGACGTAACAGAAACAGGTAATGCGTAGCTCATGCTGCGAGATGACACTGTAGATTTCATAGTTTCGTTCTTAATCGTTTGTTTTCATACGAAGTAACCTGAACAAAGCTATAGGTCTATGGTACTAGCTTGAAAGATACTTCACGCATTTGAAGCCAGAAGCTGTACTCAGTAGAATTGTTTTTACTTTGTTCTCCACTAAGTTCGCCGTTTCAAAACACCTAACTTTACCATGTGAAAATAAATCTTTCATGGCAATATTTTTTCTCGGTCTTTGGGGAACTATATGAAATAAAAGTTTGCAAACTGCTTCTTTTTTTTGTCGGCGTATCTTTTTTTCCTACACCAGTGAAGGGGACACACCACCAAGCAAACTGTGCAAAAAGCGCGTCATATATCGCACTAAATTACTAAGCATTCACGGCGGTTAAAAATGCATGCATTTAAATTTCATAAAATGTGGGCCCCTTGCGAAAAGAAAATTGGACCTTAGAGGCGTTTGTATTATATGCCAATAGCATCAGCAGGAGAAGTTGGTATTTGTCCTGAGGACAGACAGCTTTGGTCAACAAAGCACAGAAGCGGATTTCTTCTGCTTCGCATCATTTGCGCTGAAGAATCAGACTAAGCTCGTCATCACACACGCTAGCGAATAATATTGCCCCGTCTCGCTGAAAAAAAAAAAGACGTGACTGCATGGCGCCTAAATATCATCATCATCATCATCAGCCTGACTACGTCCACTGCAGGACAAAGGCCTCTCCCATGTTCCACCAGTTAACCCGGTCCTGTGCTTGCTGCTGCCAATTTTTACCCGCAAACTTCTTAATCTCGTCTGCCCACCTAACCTTCTGTCTCCCCCTAACCCGCTTCCTTTCTCTGCGAATCCAGTTAGTTACCCTTAATGACCAGCGGTTATCCTTACTACGCGCTACATGCCCGGCCCATGTCCATTTCCTCTTCTTTATTTCAATTATGATATCCTTAACCCCCGTTTGTCCCCTAATCCACTCTGCTCTCTTCTTGTCTCTTAAGGTTACACCTACCATTTTTCTTTCCATTGCTCGCTGCGTCGTCCTCAATTTAAGCTGAACCCTCTTTGTAAGTCTCCAGGTTTCTGCTCCGTAGTTAAGTACCGGCAAGATACAGCTGTTATATACCTTCCTCTTGAGGGATAGTGGCAATCTACCTGTCATAATTTGAGAGTGCTTGCCGAATGTGCTACACCCCATTCTTATTCTTCTAGTTACTTCAATCTCGTGGTTAGGCTCTGCGGTTATTACCTGCCCTAAGTAGACATAGTCTTTTACAACTTCAAGTGCACTATTACCTATCTCGAAGCGCTGCTCCTTTCCGAGGTTGTTGTACATTACTTTCGTTTTCTGCAGATTAATTTTAAGACCCACCTTTCTGCTCTCCTTGTCTAACTCCGTAATAATGAGTTGCAATTCGTCCCCTGAGTTACTCAGCAATGCAATGTCATCGGCGAAGCGCGGGTTACTAAGGTACTCTTCATTAACTCTTATCCATGACTGTTCCCATTCTAGGCTTCTGAAAACCTCCTGTGAGCACGCTGTAAATAGCATTGGGGAGATTGTGTCCCCCTGCCTTACACCCTTCTTGATTGGTATTCTGTTGCTTTCTTTATGAAGCACTATGGTAGCAGTTGATCCCCTGTAGATTTCTTCCAGAATGTTTATATATACATCTTCTACGCCCTGATTCCGCAGTGTCTGCATGACGGCTGATATTTCTACTGAATCAAACGCCTTCTCGTAATCTATGAAGGCTATGTATAGTGGTTGGTTATACTCTGAGCATTTCTCTATTACCTGATTGATAGTATGAATGTGGTCAATTGTTGAGTAGCCTGTTCGAAATCCTGCTTGTTCCTTTGGTTGATTGAACTCTAATGCTTTCTTTACTCTGTTAGCAATTATCTTTGTAAATAGCTTGTATACTACAAAGAGCAAGCTGATCGGCCTGTAATTCTTCAAGTCCTTGTCATCTCCTTTCTTATGTATTAAGATGATGTTAGCGTTCTTCCAAGATTCTGGTACCCTTCCCGTCAGGAGACACCTCGTAAACAGCGTGGCTAGTTTTCTGACACAATCTGTCCTTCATCTTTCAGCAGATCTTATCTTACCTGATCCTCCCTAGCAGCTTTGCCTCTTTGCATGCTCTCCAAAGCTTTTCTGACTTCTTCTATCATTACTGGTAGGGTGTCATCTGGGTTACTGCTAGTTCTTATAGTATTAAGGTCGTGGTTGTCTCGGCTACTGTGCAGATCTCTGTAAAACTCCTCCGCTATTTTAACTATCCTATTCATATTGGTAGTTATTTTGCCTTCTTTGTTCCTTAGTGCATACATCCGACTTTTGCCTATCCCAAGCTTCCTCTTCACTGCTTTGACGCTTCCTCCGTTTTTCAGAGCGTGTTCAATTCTCTCCATGTTATACCTTCTTACATCGCATACTTTACGTCTATTAATCAGCTTCGAAAGCTCTGCCAGTTCTATTTTGTCTGTTGTACTTGACACTTTCATGCTTTGACACTTCTTAATTAGGTTCTTTGTTTCCTGGGAAAGCTTGCCAGTGTCCTGTCTGACTACTCTGCCTCCAACTTCCACTGCACACTCCGTAATGATACTCGTCAGATTATCATTCATTATATCTACGCTAAGGTTGGTTTCCTCACTAAGAGCCGAGTACCTGTTCTGCAGCGACACTCTGAATTCCTGTACTTTCCCTCTCAGTGGTAGCTCATTGATTGGCTTCTTGTGTATCAGTTTGTGTCGTTCCTTCTTCAAGTCTAGGCGAATTCGAGACTATACCATTCTATGGTCACAGCATCGTACCTTGCCAACCACTTCCATATTCTGCACGATTCCTGGGTGTGCAGTCATTATAAAGTCTATTTCGTTCTTATTTTCGCCATTAGGGATCCTCCATGTCCACTTGCGGTTTTTTCGTTTGCGGTAGAAGGTATTGAATATCCGCAAATTATTGCGTTCTGAGAATTCTACTAGTAGCTCTCCTCTGGCGTTTCTAGTGCCGATGCCATAATCTCCTACTGCCTGGTCTCCAGCCTGCTTCTTCCCTACCTTTGCATTAAAGTCGCCCATAACTATAGTATACTGTGTTTTTACCTTACTCATTGCCGATTCCACGTCTTCATAGAAGCTTTCAACTGAAGCGTCATCATTGCTGGAGTTAGGCGCGTAAGCCTGTACTACCTTCATCTTGTACGTATATTTTATTCAGTTTAAGTACAATACCTACCACCCTTTCATTAATGCTGTAGTATTCCTCTATATTGCCAGCTATGTTTCTGTGAATTAGTAACCCCACTCCCAGTTCTCTTCTGTCTGCCAAGCCCCGATAGCAAAAGACGTGCCCATTTTGTAGCACAGTATAGGCCTCATCTGTCCTCCTAACATCACTGAGCCCCATTATATCCCATTTAACACCCTCTAGTTCCTCGAATAGTACAGCTAGACTTCCCTCATTAGATAAGGTTCTAGCGTTAAACGTTGCTAACTTCAGGTTCCCATGGCGGCCTGTAGTCCAGAGATTCTTAGCACCCTCTGCTGCGTTGCAGATCTGACCTCCGCCATGGTCAGTTGCTTCGCACCTGCTGGGAAGTTAGGGCCGTGAGTTATTTGACGTATGCATGTGGGAGGTAGTGGTGAGATACTGCACCAGGGTGGCCAATCCTTCTCTGGTGAGGGAGTGCGTTCCCGGCGGTGGTTACCGGTGAGGCCACACCCCAGGCCTCTTAATGCAGTTCCATCAACACGCGGATTTTTTTTTTCCGGT
Organism: Rhipicephalus microplus; assembly: GCF_043290135.1. Lineage (NCBI taxonomy): Eukaryota > Metazoa > Arthropoda > Arachnida > Ixodida > Ixodidae > Rhipicephalus > Rhipicephalus microplus. The sequence goes on from NC_134704.1 coordinate 85,449,068, forward strand.
TGGGAACTGCGCGGCACCGGGATTTGAAATATGAATAAACTCCATTCGCACACCGTGTTACAAAGAAAACCGAAAAAAAGCAAAAGTTGCGATGAGTGTCTCGGACCCGAAAAACAAAGTGCAAGTTTTGTGTTTTTTTGCAAAACTCATCATTCGTTTTCATGAGTTATTGCTGACAGCGCCAACGTTCCTATTTGCAATGCCCAGAAATAAAATGCTACCGAAAGTGACGTTTGCATGTGTGTTAAATCTGCATAGTGGTTCACCGTTCTCAGATAGAGGGGGAATTAATCGTGACAACAAGTATATTGCTGGTCACGTGCCAGAAAGCGAGAATATAACTTATTTGCTCTCGTTGAGTAAACAGCAGTGGAAAGGCATCGATAAACATATGAGCATCAGTAAAGCAAGCACGGAGGCAAATGCGTGCTCGACAACGCATAGCCGCCCGGCATATACGAAGAAAAAAAAGTCCAGAAAGCCTCAGTTGTCATCGACACATCAACTAATAAATTCAAGAATTGTCAAAGTGCCGTGATTTACATTACTGTTAAATTATGTGCGCCTCAGTCACCATGTTCATTATTAGTGACGAATTAAATAAGCCTCATCAGCCGTGTCTGACGCTTCGGGAAAGATCTGGAAAACTTATAGAAAAGTGGCAACAAAGAAAATTTGCGGAATTCTCAAGAGCGGACTCTTACAATACTGTCAAGTTTTGGAAGCACTCACCCTACATAGCACAACTCAAATGTTTAGGAAAGCCTCAACTGCTACATCACACATGACTGTCAAGGTCCCGGAGGCACATGTACCTTATGTGACCCTACAGAAAACTTAGGAAGCCTCAACTGCTATGAGTAACAATATTATTAAGTTCCACACACATTATGTGCCTTGTCATATACGATAAAAAGGTACGTTTACCAAGAATACGCATCAAATACTACCATTTAGACGCACGCTGCTTGTCTCAAACTTAGCGCTGTGCCAAAGAACATAGGCAACTTCTGTATATGTTAGGGCTATAAGCTTTCCAGTGGCTGAAATTGTGTCACGAGTTTGGTTACAAGTGTGACGAAATGGCGAATAATGGGTTAATTGTTTTAATTGAACGTTCCATTAGTCTGGTGATTTATAATGCCATTGGGTCCACATCAATTCAAAAGCTTTCTCTATGCAGTATTACGGAAAATTTGCCGTAAATTGCAACAGCTTTAAGTCCACATCATGATACGCCTCAAAGCTATGCGAGAAAAGTGCACTCGATGGCGTTCATAGGCTCCAAAGGTCGAAGAAGTCTACCCATAACAAAAAATGTCAGTACATGTAGCTCACCTGATTGGGCACAAGCTCTTTGCCTAACAATCCGTGCTCCAATTTCACTCTTTCAGTATCATTACCTACACCGTTCATGACAATGGGAAAACTGTGGATATGTTTCAATGCATCCACCAGTCTTCGAGATTAGAGATGTCTTATTGCGAATCCACTGTTACTTTCTATAGTGCGACTGCTAAAACTTGTCATCGTCACACTTTTGTGTATCTGCAAGCAAACACGCCGATGTACACTAACACGCCCACTCCATATGCTCAGCTGTATCGACCCGTCTCTTTAGTAAAAGTACGCATAGTTAAAGCAGCTAGGCTGGAATTACACTTGCGAACACCCCCTTTTCGCAAACGGCCAACAGACTGCGTTAACTTACGCATGAATTTCTACGACAAACCTTTCCTATCTGTATGTTCTGCTAATAAACATATAACTTGAACGGACCTCGAACACTAAGACCACACGTGGCTTGAACAAGCTTGCCGTCGTGTGTAAACAAACCACAGCACACAAATGCCCATCACTCTGCAGGACGTCGTAAAGGCAAATATAAATAAAGAACAAGGAACAGGGTAGTATAGTTCCTATGGCGAGCAGTTAGGGTAGTGCTTAGGCAGTGAGGCCAGAATTGAAACACAATGAAATAGGTGGACATAGCAATGCCATTTATGGCAAGGAAATCAAGAGCGCCATAAAAGAACACACAGGCGGGAAGGGCTCGGAAACCTTTTGGCTGGATGCCCTGGAAAGAAAGCACGACAAGATTGGCCAATATTTGCTACTAACGCTCCAGAAAAGAGAGAACTTGCATTACACAACCAGCTGAACTCTCTAAGTTCAAACAAAAGAGTTCTTCTTCTTGGAGATTTGCACAACCACACAATATGATAGACGACAGCCGTCTTAAGTTAGAAAATTTTGCTTCGTTTCATCATGTTTGTGTATTTTTACGAAAGCATGAGCACGAATCAATTTTCATATACCAGCAAAAAAAATTGGCTCACGAGAAAGCACAGTTATCCACCAAAGCGTTCACATTTGTCAGCGCAGACTGAGATAATTTTTCTGTATAGCATGTCGCCGCTCACTCCTTCGACACAGTACCAGCATTGATGATAGATTTGTGGGGTTTAACGTCCCGAAACCACGATATGATTATAAGAGACTCCGTAGTGGAGGCCTCCGGAAATTTCGAACACCTGGGGTTCTTTAACGTGCACCCAAATCTGAGCACACGGGCCTACAACATTTCCGCCTCCATCAAAAATGCAGCCGCCGCGCAGTACCAGCATTACAGTACGCAAAGTTTCAATACCGCTTCCATGCGCACTGAAAACGTAAAAAATAAAAAAAATTTATGAGCAGATGAATTGGTTGGTCAGGTAGTATTGTGCTTCTAAGGTTCGATACCTTATTCACTAGTTCAATACACTCCAGCAAGTATGTATAAACGTTACTAAAGGAGCGCTTAAATCTATTAGGTATGGTACATACACACGCAAAAAAAAGCTACTACAAGTGAACTGTCCCCTCTACGAATTTCAAACCAGACATGTAAACTTCTAATGACTGGTTTGACAATCGGGACTCAGCGACGCGTGCACACACTCACCTCCCCACCACCTCCTTATTTTGTTTTTCACCGATTCCTTTTCACTCATACAATTCGTCACAGTGCCCCCTCTCCCACTTTTTAACACCCGAGTCTCGAATAGTACCCCTCCCCCTCCATTTTTTTTGGATAGAGGAAAGGGTATAAAACTTAGACAAGCTAGCGCTAAACAAAATCAGTTCTGTTCTAGCTTTGAGGAAGACAATTGTGCCGGTCATAACGTCGGTTCAACATAGCCATTTTTCCGAATTTTTTATCACAAGCTTGCATCATTCTCGTACTAATTTTTTCAAAGTTATTTAGTCACCTGTACTACGAAGTCTGCTCAATCCGACCGAAATACCGCTACAAAAAGACAAAAAAGCGCCATCCATCAAGTTGCTCCCATCGTGAACGTGTCTTTCTTACACATTGATAAACATCGCCAATCTCGTGGAGCTATACAACATTACCTTGCACTCTAATACAAATAGCGTGGCTGTCAGCAATTTAACACAAATGTGTCGAAGGCTAGTCATTGTATGTGCAGCCCCCATCAGGCCTGAAATTGCCTCTTCGCAAAGACTCAACACGTGCCCCACAGAAGCGTATGCATTGCTAACCACCATCAAATACACTGTTAATCACAACATCGAGAAATGGGCAAAGTTTTCAGATTATTTGAGCGTGGTTGGTGAAATGCACACTGACAAACCAAACAAATATCAAGTCCTCATTATAGGTGGATGAACTCACTCTCGAGTCGACTCACTCGGATTCACTCGGACCCAGATCAAGCCGCGAGTTTGAGTGAGTCGCATCAATTTAACGCCGCAATAAATTTTGCATAAGCCCTTAGCCAATAAAAGAAATTGTGTAGGCGGAATCAACTCGGTTGAAGAACTCAGGTTGCTTTTGTAGCTCTAGAGCTGAAACGTGCATGTCAGAGAGATATTGACGTCGGAAGGTTTAGCTAAACAGGACAGCGTGTGCTTGAACTGCCTAAGGGGGTTGCGAAGCACTACAGAACACACCAAAGCGCGGAAGGCCAAGATGGGCCAGCAGTGTTAGTCTTTGAAATCAGGAACTACTTGAATCTCGAAGGAAGGGCTCCAACCATCGATTTCTAATGAGCGTCTCTGCTTAGCCGGACAAGCATATCCCCGTAGCACTAGCAGCAGCGAAGGGGCCACCGAAGCTAGATATATTCGGTCAGTACACAGAACACTCTTCTGCATTGCATCCCAGCACAAAAATAACTGTCATGACTGGCTTGACCACTTGATATGATGCTTGCACCAAAGGTTTGTCCCCAATGCTGCCCGTTGCTGCTGTCATTCGTGAGCTGCTCGAGCGCACTTGTATAAGTCAACTGGGACAAAAGTTCCGGCCTAATTGTTGCGTCAACGCTTTCCATTCCTGTCAACGTTTTTATTAGACGAAAATGCACCTGGTTGGGGCTAACACTAAATTGCTATGACTGCTCCTATTATTCGTAGGGGTAGTATACGGTACTAATAAAGCAACCAGATGTTCATTAGTGTAACAAGTATACTGCCAAGTCATTGATATCATTATTATGCTACGCGAAAAAGCCTAAATGCACCGTCTCAAAGTGTATTATTGTTGTAATAATTTTGAACGTGTTGAGAAATCGTGTCACCGATGTTTTCTTCATAATTCGGTACAAATACACGTTGCCTTCTAGATGCTTCGAATTTCCATGGCCTACCAGAGCCATTTTGCACATTCTCCTGCGATCGTGAGGTTGACAAAAACAGGAAATAGCGCGTTCATGACATTATTTCTTATTGGGGCAAAACTGTGATTTGTGTAACGCAGACACAAACTACAACAATACACTGATAACGGCTAAGGGAGCGGCGGTCATCGATAACCTAATTTAAGTGACATGTGCCGGCCGCAATACATGTGGAATCGCATCTTTCGAACCTTACCGCAAGTGTTCGCGTACTAAGATGCCAACTTAAGTTGCCTTAGATCTAGGCTAGGCCTTTTTCACAAGTCTGAAGATGCGAAGCTTCTTATGGTCGAATTCACTCCAGAGTGTGGTGGGACCACCCTCACAGCGCATGCGCGCGCTTGCCTTTTCTTTTCGCCTACGCTCCCCCTTTCTCGCCCCGCAATGCCAACGCAGCTAGCGTCTGCTAGCCGACTCACGCTCCCCATTCTCCCTCCTATAGGAATTCCTTTCAGCGGCGTTTACATCACCATTGCGATGCGCATCCGCTCTATCTCACTCTCGTCTCCTGGGCTCTTCCTCTTCCAACTCGCTAAAGTGAGCCTCGCCACACCGACGCAAGCAGCGTCTGCTGATGAGTTTCTTCGATGAAACCGACTGCTTGCGCTACACAACCGTTCACTGGCTATCCCGTTTATTTGTAGGCACTGTATGTTGACTTGAGAAGAAGTGCCGGTGGGACATTTTTCCGGCGCGTTCTGGAACAATAGAGGTTTTTAGTCTGTCTGGTACCCCACTATACGCAAAATACTTTGCGTGTGCCGCAATACCGGACGTGAAAGGCACATGCGCATGCCATCAAAACATGGCCGCACCGCTGAAAGCGATTGCCATCCACCGGAAATTTATTGAGTGGCTGTCGCGCGATGTGTACAGCTCGCTAGCTTCTATATATATAATAGATGCTTTATTTGTGATAGCACTTATATGGACACTCTCGGCTGGATTTCGCCGCCAGCGTCGGCATTGATGTCATGTACCATATATATATACGTATGTTTATATACGAAAACACAAGAAAGAAAGAAAGTTCCAGAAAAAAATTAGCAGATACCACGTACAGTGGGAATCGATCAATTGCGAAGCACAAATAAGAAATGTTTATATGTCACTTTAAAATTACCACAACGTTATGAGGTGGAGGTAAATGATGCCGCAAATGAGTTCCACGTCATCATTATCATGTTTGGATGTGTCGTTTACCTTCGTCATATATTCACATCTCGTGATACCAAATTTATTATATGTGGAGCAAGCAAAACGGCCTCGAGTGCATCATGAAGGGCCCAAGCTACTCCAACGTAACGTTGACGCGCGTTCTCGCTGGGCACAGCAACGCTACGTTAGCAAAACGCGAGCACTTTATTGTCTGACACCAAGCGCGGTCGCCGTGACCAGCGTCTGTCATCGCGGCTCGACGGCAACCGGTGCGAAATGCAACATGCTGCATTTGGCACCAATGCGTTACCCAGACAGCACTGCGTCTGCCTCTTTTCGTGATGAAGGGACGTCGGACGCGCTGACATGCGCATGCGTCAAAGCAACGCAGCGCTGCGCGTGTCTGCGAGTATATTGCAGTACCGGCGCCTGGCGTGGCAACGCGGGCGTGACGCGACGAAATGAGCACCGGCTAGCACACACACCGCATCACGTCGAAATGTATTGGTGCATTGACTGTGTCATGCAGTCACGTTCTCACATGACAGCCATCTAATGATTATTATGTTTGCACCAATGACATACCTTCGTCATCCATTAGCGTCACGTAATACCAAATTTCGCACATGTGAAGCTAACGAAACGGCCGCCAGCGCATCACAAAAGTGGCATGTAGTCATTTCCTTACATAACACGCGTGTTGTGATTATCATCTTTGGATGTGTCATTTGCCTATGTCTTCCGTTTGCGTCGCGTAATACCAAGTTTAGTACATGTGAAGCTAGTGAAATGGCCGCGAGCGCATCATGAGCGTAGCATGTGATCATGTTGTTACATGACACGCATCTCATATTTGTCGTGTTTGCACCAGTATCTCACATTTATCATTAATTGACGTCACGTAATACAAAATTTGGTTTAGGTGAAGCTAGCGAAACGGCTGCCAGCGCATCATGAGCGTGGCATGAGGTCATGTTGTTACATGGCACGGCATCTGATGATTATCATGTTTGCACCAGCCACATACTTTTGTCATCTATTCATGTACCGTAATACCAAATATGGTATATATGACGCTAGCGAAACGGCCACGAGCGCATCATGAGCGTGGCATGTTAGTCATGCTGTCACATGGCACGCATGTCTTGATTTTTATCTTAGGGTGGACGAAGTGATTCTCTCACAGAACGCTTGTGCCCGTGTCTCAGTAATTTCAATTTGTTTTCCTGGAAATCCTGGGAGCTGCCGCTCCCTCCTTTGCGGTGATGCTCCAGGACACACCTGAGAATGTTCCTGGCATGCAACCGTCGCACCGGACTTCGTCGTCCAGGAAGCGTAGCAACGCGTCGAGCGACACCGACAGTGAGGCAACTGATTTGTACTCGGACGGCTTTGAGTCATCTGATGATGACTTCACGGTCATCATGAATCGATCTACAAAACGAAGACTGTTGCGGACGGCATCGTCGGCAAGTGTTTCCACCGTTAAGACTGCACCACAATGGTGGCCGCACACCATGCTGTTTATGCCCGAAGACCCTGCATCTAACTTGCGACTCCTGAACAGCCAAGTTCTTTCTGTGCTTCTCGAGGAAACCGCGCCGAATGAGATCAAAGACGTGGGGATCAATGCACGAAATAATTTCCTTGCTGTAGACGTTATGCACCGTAGCGCACTGCAAAGTCTTCGGCACATAACAGAAATCGGTAACGTGAAAGTTCGGCCAATGGTCGCTACAGGTTGTAATGGCACTGTAGGCGTCATTTATGATGTGGATTTTTCCATCTCAGCTAATGACCTGCCAATACTAATAAAGCCACCAACTGAAGGCACCCGCATCACGCACATTATCACACTCGGCAACTCACGCTGCTTGAGGCTTGTGTTCGAGGGACACAGCCTTCCCTCGTATGTCAAAGTTGGCCATGTTCGCCACTCAGTGCGTCCTTACATACCGAAGCCACTGCAATGCTACAAGTGCTTCAAGATGGGACATGTAAAAGGTGTCTGTGAGAACAAAGTTGTGTGTTCGCGGTGCGCTGAGTCTCACTCAAAAGACGCCTGCAGTGCCACCATGCTACGATGTCCAAACTGCCACGGTGCTCATGAGGCCTCATCCAAAGATTGCCCGCGGGTGCGAAACGAGTACGCGGCACTCAGGCGTATGGTGCGAGACAATTCAACGCACAGGAAAGCTCCCGCTACACTACCCCACCGACGGCGTTGTGGGCGAGGATCATCACGGAAAAACGGCTCTACCGATAGAGAGATGTCATCCTCTATCAAAGAGGCTGACCCACAAACACCGAGCTCACTGAATACGGATACTGTCAAACAGAAGAAAGGGACAGCAGTCGCACCTTCCGAACAGTGGCCCTCTCTTCCACGAAGTCAACCCACTTCGGAGCTGCATCAAATCCCGCCGCCCTCGACGACCCCTCAAACCAGTGATGCGAGGAATGAAGATCAAGTGATAAGCTTGCTGCAACCGCTGATGAGTACCATGCGTGTCCTACTGATAAATATGAAGACTTCGGCTGCGCAGACCGCACTGCATGTGCTGGACACCCTGAGTCAGGTGCTTGCAGCTCTAAAGTAAAACCATGGCCAGCGAGGCACCGTCGTTTAAGCGGACGTGAAGAATGCATCTGTCTTTCAGTGGAACGCCAGAGGAATGAAGTCGCGCATGTCTGACTTTATACAGTTTGTATTTGTGAACCGTTTCCCCATTATCGTGATTTGTGAACCCAACCCGTGTGCTTCAATCAAGCTGTCAGGATATGAGTGCTTTATGTCCTGCACTTATAGAAACTGCAGCAAAGTTATTGTATTCATGCATCATGACCTCACTTATTGTCACCACAGAGTCTCGCCTGATGAAGGGAATCAGTATGTGTGCCTTACTGTGAAGAAGGATAAGGTTGCTTTCACGATTACCGGAGTTTACTTATCTCCATCAAGCCGCCTTGACTGCGAGCGCTTACACGGTATTCTGACATCGACTCCAAGGCCATGGGTGATCACTGGCGACTTCAATGCCCACCATTTCCTATGGGTAAGCTCCAGGGACCACTCTAGAGGAAGAAAATTGGTGTCCTTAGCCTCGGAGTACGAACTCTGCGTTTGTAACGATGGAAGCCCTACATATTTACGCGGATCAGCCTATAGCAGCTGCCTGGACCTTACATTGGTTTCTCGCTCACTTACCAGGAAAGTGCACTGGTTTTCGGATCTGGAAACGCGGGGCAGCGACCATATACCAACTTACCTGTGTATAGAAGGTTTCACCAGCTCCAAGTCCTCAAGAGGCCTCAAGTACACCAATTGGCGGAAATTCAAAATGTTAATGGAAGACTGCTGTACCGACGGCTCATCATATAACCTAGAGGACTCGATAAAGGAAGTCCTGCAGAATACCACGCATACACATTTGACTAGCCACAAGCGCACCGATTTCGACGTCGAGCTTGAGAAACTTCGCGCAGTACGCCGTCGTGCAGAACGAAGGTACCGACGGACAAAGTGCATGGATGATTTGAGGCTGGCTAGACGCATTCAAAAGAAAATGCAGCGGCCCATGAATAAACTGGCTAGACGACGTTGGACATCCTTTTGCGAGTCGTTGGATCCACGAAAGCCCCTGTCACTGATATGGCGAACTGTCCGGGGTCTTAGCACAACCTTGGGTCAGCGACACCCGTTTACATCTCTGGCACTTCATCTTCGATGCAGAGAGATTGACGTCGCAGAATCTTTCTGTAGAAGAATTGCCGGTGATTCCAATTTCACAGTATCAAGAACGACAACCCACCGCCCTCACGTGATCCCCGTATGGAATGCCAGTTTTCTATGGATGAGCTAGAGGTGTCACTGGCTCTGTGCAGACGTTCTTCAGCACCCGGACCTGACGGCATAACCTATCGTGCCCTTTGTAATCTTAGAGACGAAGCTCGGAAGGCACTCTTACGCCTATACAACGACTCCTGGCAGACTGGTACGGTTCCCCAGGCATGGAAGCCAAGTCGCCTCATTTCACTTCTAAAGGCTGGTAAATCTCCTTTGGATATTGCCTCATACCGTCCCATCGCACTTGCCAGTTGTGTGGGAAAAACAATGGAACGAATAATTAGAACACAAATGGAGTGGTATTTAGAGCACTACGAAATCTATCCAGTATCCATGACCGGATTCAGGCGCGGCCATTCGTCAATCGACAACGTTGTTGATCTGATGACATATGTTCAACAGCAGAAAGCCTGTAAGAGACTGTGCGCCGCCCTGTTTCTAGGCGTTAAGGGGGCTTACGACAATGTCACCAATGAAGCCATCCTTAGTGCTTTGGAAGCAGTAGGTCTTGGGGGCAAGATATATATGTGGGTGTACAGCTACTTACAGCTGTGATCATTTTACGTGATGACAGCGAATGGACCAGCACCTGATTAATGCAGCAGCCGAGGAGTTCCTCAGGGAGGAGTGCCAAGCCCTACCCTTTTCAGCCTAACTCTCATTGGTCTAGTCGAGCTGCTACCTAGCACTGTAGAACTTTCTGTCTATGCTGATGACATCTGCATTTGGACATCAGGTGTGACAAGGCCTCAGCTTCGCGCCCGCCTTCAGAAGGCTGCTACAACGACGTCATGCTATCTTCGTAAACAAGGCCTCGAGGTGTCCTGCGGAAAATGTGCAGTGGTAGCATTCACGCGGAGACCAATGTCTGCTTACAGTATATTGATGAATGAAGAATACATATCGTTCAGCAGAAGCCACAGGTTCTTGGGAGTCATAATAGATAGAAACCTGTCGAGGACTCCACACGTGAACTATGTAAAGAAGCGGCTGATCGCAACATGCCACATGTTCAAATTCCTTGCAGGAAAGAATTGGAGAGTGCACATACCATCCATGCTACAACTGTACAGAGTGCTGTTTATTGGATTCTTACGGTACAGCTTACCTGCAATATCTAACACCGCCAAGACCAACCTGCGCGCAATTCAGAGCATTCAAGCCCAAGCACTAAAGATATGCCTTGGATTACCCCACAGTGCTTCAACGGCTGAAACCATTGCCATCGCTCAAGATCACTCTATAAATACGCATATTATTACCGAGACAATGCGCATGCACCCCAGGCATTATGCCATGACCCCTTCTCACCACCTGGCGAGCCTAGCTGCTGAAAGGCCCCGCACGACATACGGCACTATTGTCTACAAGCATCGTTCATCGTTTGCTGAGACATACGCACCTGCATCAAAGCCACTGCTTCCTCCTTGGAGCTTGAGCCGGCCACGAGTTCACCTAATGATTCCAGGAATGAGGAGAAAATCGGACTTACCGACACAAGCCCTGAAACAACTGAGTCTATTCCTACTGGAACAAAACTACAGTAACCATGTGCACATTTAAGCGGATGGCTCTACTAAGCCGTCTAGTTCAGGTGGAGCAGTGGTTATACCATCACAAGGGGTAACTCGGTGTTTTAAGACTTCACATGTGACAACTTCAACGACGGCATAACTCGAGGCTCTGCGCAATGCACTGGAACACATCAATTCAGAAGAAAGACCAGGTAAATGGGCTGTGTTTTCTGACTCAAAACCAGCGTTACAGTGCCTGATATCAGTTCTCCGACGCGAATGCCACGACCAGTTGACCTACCAAACCGTGGTGAAACTTCACCACCTTTTAATACAAAAAGGCCATGACATCGTCTTTCAGTGATTACCTGGGTATTGTGGTATAGGCGGCAATGATTCTGCAGATCAAGCTGCTCGCACGTCACATAAAGAAGCGAACAGCGTTCCGATTCCACTTTCAAGAGCGGATGCGGCGAGGCAGATTCGTCAGCTGGCCCGCAGTCTCACACTGACTGAGTGGAACACACCAAGCATACGACGCACTAGACAGCACGAGCTCGACCCTTCACTACAACTCCGGCCTCCACCCGGCTTACATCGACGTTGTTGCGACGCGCACCTCCGACGACGTTACCAATGGCGCTACGAATCTCACTGCTGCAACCACTGTTTCGAAAGACGGCGACGCCAACATGGTCCCGAAGGCGCCACTGCTTCGAACTCCGCAGGGAAAGTGACCAGCCATTTGGTAGCGTAAGTTTCTCAGCTCGCGACTGCTTCTGCACAGAGCTGATAGACGAGCGAACGAGACGACGGTGTGTTTAAACAAGGTTTATGTACAGCATATATACTGAGGTGTTAAATTCGGCACTGGGGCCGACAGAGACTCGAAGAGCCGAGCTCTCCTCTCTAACACATAGGTCTGCTCTTAAATGGGTCTCCTGTCAAAGGGGTGTTCTCTCGATGTGCCGCAGGGCTTCTTTTATATGCTTCGGGTACAACCCAAATGTCCAACCCGAAGAGCCGCTGGTCGCGAGGTCACAATTCTCCAATGAGGGTGCCGCTGGGCCGCGTCCTTCTTTCTCATTGAATCTGGAGAGGCTGCGCTGCAGGTGGCTGCACCCAAGGACGAGTGACGTTGCCGCGCATTGCGTCACCCCCCGAGACAGGAAGACGCCGGTTGTTTACTCGACGGGCTCGCTGGCTGCACTGACTCACTGCACGTGGGTGACAGAAAGGTGCCGCGCGTGTTTACGCCGTTGAGTTGCTCGCGTCAGGCGGGCTGGCCTTGAAACAGATTGCCTTTTTCAGAGGCACGTACGTCCGCTGTGGACTCACAGGCATAACAGCACCCCCGCCGCCAGACAATGCGCCGAAAAGACAAGCTGCTTCCACGTGGCTTGGATGAGAGGCGTGCTTGTTCGCCAGGTCCCTCCAGGTTCGCCTCCAGGGCCATGGGGAGAATGCTGCTCCAGACTCTGTTCCGGGAACACATCCCATTCTTGTGGGCGGATCCCAGCTCCACTGGCTTGTCGCCACAACTTGCCGGCCAGCTTCGCTCGTCTCTTCTGACAATCTTTGGTTTCAGCACTTGTCGATGGTTCTGCAACTTGTCAAGAGCACAGACAACACACGACACAGACACACACGACACCGACACACACGACACAGACAACACGACATCGACAACAGACAACACGCGACACAAGCAAGTGCCCTCGCTCACCCGACAAAACACCAGACAAAGTATAGTACAACATATACCTAGCTATGTGTCTATCGGAAGTTCGTTCCCTTTACATCAAGAGGCACATGTGGGACACAAGACTCTTAAAATGAGAGCTCAACTTCTTTTACACTTACAAGAACGCAACGAATTAGAATACAACATAAGGTTTGTCCCTTGAGATCACTCTGAACGAGAGCGCTCAGCTCAGGTCGTGATGAGGTCAAAATTTTGCCCCGAATCGCCAGCGAGAAACCGAAAGGTGGAGAAAGTACTAACTAAACGCACGGCTCAATACGTCTGCATTAGCGTTTAGGTTTCCTTTTTTTTAAGCGAACGTCGAAGTTGTGCTGTTGGAGCATCATGCTCCATCTCAGTAACCGGCCACTTTTAGGCGACGATACCTATGCGGTACTAACAGCTGCTCATACTTGCGACGTTGCACAGGGGAACAACGATACGGCCTCGCTAGGGATTGGATCCTCACAAGTTAGCTCGGTATCGTGTTCGATCAACGTCGTGTTTCCGTGAAAGTCCGAAAACACGTCTTCAAACACCAAAACAATCTTTCTCAGGTCCTCCGTCTGGACTTCACTTAACCTAGGTTCTAGGTTCAACTGCTCCAAGGTTACCTCCGATCCCCTTTCGATTACATCACTAGAACTCAAAACTTCTGCTCCCTCTTCCTCTGAAGCATTAAACAGCTGATTTATGACCGCTTGACGTTGAACGTATGGTTTCAAAAAATTCCTGTGGTAAATTTTGTTCAGCTGCCTTCCTAATTTCACTTCATAATTCGTATCGGAAAGCTTCGATATTACTTTGGCGGGCCCTTCCCAATGAATCTCAAGCTTGTTCTTTTTGAACGGCCGCAGCAGCTTTACCTGACCTCCTACTTCAAAAGCGCGCTTCTTCGCCAATTTCTCGTAGTGCTCCTTCGACAGCACTTGTGCCGCGTTTTTGTGGCTTTCCACTAGCGCTTTAATCGAGAGGTCCTCACGCTGCTCTCGAATGAGCGTCTCTCGATCAACCCTCGACAGCTCGCTCCAACTTTCCGCTACAGGCGAGAGCGTTGCATCCCTCTCGCTGCGACTCAATGACGCCATGTCGTCTCCCCCTACGCATACCGCGCCGGTCGCTTCGGCGACGGTCCGCTCGAGTGACTGCTCAAATGACTCACACAGAGAATCTTGTGTCTGAGGTTCCGCCGACTCGCCGCCAAGGTCACACAGATCTGCTACTTTTGAACTTGTTTTACCACACAGAACAAGATCAAGCTCCCGCGAAAGCTTCCGCGCTTACGATCGCGTGAGGGCCACGTACGCCCAGTTGGGGAAGAACGATTTACCCTGCTCTTTGAGAAGCGGCTTTGAGTTGTTGGAGAAAAGATAAGCTCGGCTTATTGATTGAGAAGCGCGGCAGACACAGCCGCTTCGGTGCGAAGCTTACCGAACGGGCCTTCAATGACAACCGTCGCGATTAGTAAGCAAGCACTCTGCTCCTCGGCGACTTGCCGGATCCGCGCGCGTTCTCCTGTAAAGTCATCCGGAGACACCAATGAAGGATGGACAACATCCATGGTTGCCGCTGAGTCTCTAAGTGCTCGGCACGTCTTCCCATTCACCCTAATTTCTTGGAGATACGGCTCCAATAACCGCATGTTTTTTTCTGTTTCTCGGATTGTTGCGAAAGCAACCTTTTCCTGACAGTTTATCGCGATGTGTCCTTCCTTTTTGCAGTTGTAGCAGATTAGCGTCTTCCGTTTGTTTTCCGATTCTAGGATAGTTGCAAACTTTTGCGGACAGTTTATCGTGATGTGCCCTTCCTTTTTGCAGTTGTAGCAGATTAGTGGCTTCCGTGATTCAAACGACCGTGTGGTATCAGTGCGTTGTTTAGGAACCTCACTCGATTTCTCCGCTTCTGTTTGCCCTTCCCCTACACTGTCCTTCGTAAGAGACGGGTCCTTCTTGAAATTACGGTGCGGAGCGGGTTTCCGTTGATCAAGTTTCCTTAAAAAGCCCTTTTTCCTGTCATCCTTTTCAACGCGCACTGCCCTGCTATGCAACTTTTGGCGAGTATAATACTCCTCAGCTAACTCTGCTGCCTTGTTTAGCTGTACTTCCCTAAGTCTGTCCTGCAGCCAAAGTTTGACATCCTCCTCGATGCAGTGGTAGAATTGCTCCAATGCAACGCATTCCACCACTTTATCGCGGTCGTCATAAACACCTTCACCCTTGAGCCATTCAATTAAATCGGCTTTAAGACGAAACGCGAAGTCAACGTGTGACTCATTCCCCTTTTTAGCACACCGGAACCTTTGCCTGAAAGCCTCGGGCGACAACTTATAACGTCTAAAGAGCACTTCCTTAACCTCGTCATAGCTCTCAAACGCCTCCCTCGACAAGCACGTTATCGCGTCGGACACTTCGCCGGGAAGAAGAGCTAACAGGTTCTGCGCTCCAAAGCGTTTCGCTCACAGACGTGTTCAAACTTGACGAGATACTTCGCCATGTCTTCGCCTACTACGAACGGTGGCAGTTGGTCCCGAATTATAAAACCGCTGACCTGAATCGTCGGAGAAGCTACGCTAGGCGCCTGCGAACACTGTAGGATTGCCCATTCTATTCGTTTCAACTCGAGGCGCTCTTGTCTCTCGGCCTCCTCGCGCTCGCGACGTTCTCGCTTTTCAGCTTCTTCACGAGCTTCTCGCCTTAAAGCATCTTCACGAGCTTTTCGCCTTTCAGCTTCTTCACGAGCTTCTCGCCTTAAAGCTTCTTCACGAGCTTCTCGCCTTTCAGCTTCTTCACGTTCGCGAGCTTCTCGCTTTTCAGCCTCCTCGCGGCGTGCTTTGATATCCACCCAGGCCTCATCGACTTCCTCAGCCGACACTCCCTCATCCTTCATGATCTCAAGGATCGCTTGCTTTCGTTTCGCACGGCCTAAAGTAATGCCGAGTTCCTCACAAATTTCGATGAGTTCCTTCACTTTAGGGTTCTCCATCGTTCACACTAGGCTCTTGCTGTTTGCCCCTGTTAACAATTTACTTGCCGTACCCACTATAAGTCAACTAGCAAGACGCGCAAGCAATTTTGCACACTCTCGTGTTTACCCCCTCCGCATTAACTTCGGTTTCAAAGCACTTCGACTTTCCTTGAAACGATCAAAGCTCACTTCAATGCTTCACACAGCCCTTCTCTAAACTACTACAACCTGAGCTAGAGTAGTCTGGTGAACTGAGGGGAAAACATCAGGCACTCACCGCATCGATGTCGCTGACGCCGGCCGACCCGCAGCTGCCAACCACTGTTGCGACGCGCATCGATGTCGCTCCCGCCGGCGGATCCCACAGCTGGCAACCACTGTTTCGACGCGCACCTCCGACGACGTTACGAAGGGCGCTACGAATCTCACTGCTGCAACCACTGTTTCGAAAGACGGCGACGCCAACACGGTCCCGAAGGCGCCACTGCTTCGAACTCCGCAGGGAAGGTCACCAGCCGTTTGGTAGCGTACGTTTCTCAGCTCGCGACTGCTTCTGCGCAGAGCTGATAGACGAGCGGACGAGACGATGGTGAGTGTAAACAAGGTTTATGTACAGCATATATACAGAGGCGTTACAAATTCGGCACTGGGGCCGACAGAGACCCGAAGAGCCGAGCTCTCCTCTCTAACACATAGGTCTGCTCTTAAATGGGTTTCCTGTCAAAGGGGTCTTCTCTAGACGCGCCGCAGGGCTTCTTTTATATGCTTCGGGTCCAACCCAAATGTCCAACCCGAAGCGCCGCTGGTCGCGAGGTCAGAATCTTCTAATGAGGGCGCCGCTGGGCCGCGTCCTTCTTTCTCATCGAATCTGGAGAGGCTGCGCTGCAGGTGGCTGCACCCAAGGACGAGTGATGTTGCCGCGCATTGCGTCACCCCCCCCCCCCCCCCCCGAGACAGGAAGATGCCGGTTGTTTACTCGACGGACTCGCTGGCTGCACTGACTCACTGCACGTGGGCGACAGAAAGGCGCCGCGCGTGTTTACGCCGTTGAGTTGCTCGCGTCAGGCGGGCTGGCCTTGACACAGATTGCCTTTTTCAGAGGCACGGACGTCCGCGGTGGACTCGCAGGCATAACAACGTGCAGCTTCGCTTGTCTATCGCCTTTGGCTGGGAGTTGCTTTCACGAAAGCTTATACCACGTTAATCGGAATTACTGACAGTGCGGTGTGCGATGTTTGCGGCACCGACGAAAATATCGAACACTTGCTGTGCCATTGTCCTCGATTTGCCTCAGATAGACAAATACTTGCCAACGCAATGCGGCGACTGGATGATCGGCCTATTTCTGTGCAGGTGCTATTACAGCAACGTCCACATGCCTCGACAGCTCACAAGGCAGTGAAAGCCCTGCTGTGTTTCCTGAGAAAGACAGGCTTGTGTGAACGCCTCTGACATGCGGTAGAGTTCTACACGCTGCAGTGAAATTACTGCCAGTCTCTCCCCCACCTTTTTTTTTCTTTTCCCTCTCTTCTCTCTTTCTCGTCCCCTTCTCTAATCCCACAGTGTAGGGTAGCCAACCGGCAACCGGATGTCTTTCTGGTTAACCTCCCTGCCTTCTCCCTTTTTGTTGCTTCCTTCCTTCCTTCCTTATCTTAGGGTCTGTCGCTTGTGTTGCCATGCAATCATGCCATATCATACCAGTTTTGCAGCATGCCATGTGAACGAAACCACCGCAAGAGCTGCAGGACCAGAAACGTTAATCATGATATACATGACATACACGTCATGATTTTCAAGTTATGACTAGTCAAATGTGTTCTTCATACAATCATGTTATGCATACCAAGTTTGGTATCGATACCAT
Organism: Rhipicephalus microplus; assembly: GCF_043290135.1. Classification (NCBI taxonomy): domain Eukaryota; kingdom Metazoa; phylum Arthropoda; class Arachnida; order Ixodida; family Ixodidae; genus Rhipicephalus; species Rhipicephalus microplus. Next base: position 85,466,847 of record NC_134704.1, read on the forward strand.
TATCGAAACGGCCCGGAGAGCTAAATGTCATTGGCGGCTAGATGGATAGATACGCTCAAAGTCGCCGAAGCTCGCTAAGAAATGCTTCACTTTAAACAGACTGCGGTGCACGGAATCGAACGCGGCTTCTCCGCGCCGTGAATGCGAGGTGTTAACCACTGAGCCATGAGAGGTACCTCCTTGAACTTTCAAACGGCAAGCCATTCATATATATCACTTGCCGCTGTTAACGGGCTTTTCAGGGGGAGGTGGGGGGAGCTATTGTGTTTTCAGCATTATCAGCAAGATGACGCGGCGGCTCTCATCTCTCGCGCGTACTTTGGCCTTCATAGAGAATGAGGTGTGTGCACGCTCAATCGCGCGCCCTTATCTTGCAGTGGGGAGAATCGTACGTCTGGCTAGGCTTTGAGTTTCGTTGTAACGATCATGTTATAGTTTCCGGGTGCACAAAGGTCACTGCAATCGTTGCACAGCATTCCTTTGCGAAAAGTACACGCTTTTCAGACACAGCGAAGTAACAACTGAGACGCTTATTCGCGTTCATCTGTACCTGTGAGTACGTTTCGTCGTTTATGCGTGAAAAACGCGGGGCATGTTTCGATCTGCTTGTCATTCTGCACGTGACCTTCCAATTTGTTGCTATCGCGTTCATAGCTTCGCCTTTGCGGCAAAGCTGCGACTTTTATAACGAAGCCGCCACCAAACATCGTGTGTGTACACATATCAATATATACGAAAACTCAAGAAATAAAGAAAGTCGCCAGCGCTCAGCACTCAGCTCTTCCCGGTGTGGCAACGCGCGCTTCTCTCCCACGCGTAATTTGCCCCACGAAAGGGTGCGGTGGGGTTGTGCTTGTGCGCCGCGCTGGTGGGGAAAATCGTGTGCTTGGGCCTTTCATCGGAACGATTGCGTTAGTTGCCTGGGGCACAAAGATGACTTCGCTAGCAGGACAGGCCCGGTTTGCGGAAATAGGTCCCTTTTCAAACACAGTGAAGTAACAACTGGGACACTCCTTATTTCGCACTTATATCTGTACCTGTGATTACGTTTAATGTGTCGTTTTTCTTTAAACTGTGCAATCAGCGTTGAGCTGTAAATCTTGTTAGTTAGAAATCATCATGTGTGTGCTGTTTTCGTGCGTCATTTGTGCTTGAACACCGCGCTGAACGCTTCGATCTGCTGGCCGTTCTCAGCATTTCATTTCAAGTTGTTGCAATCGCATTCATCGGTTCGCCTTTCTGGCGAAACTGACTTTTTTATTTGATTAAGAGTCATGGCCTCAACCATTGACAGCAAAGTATTCGTGTCGATTCGGCATTGTTTTCGAAAGACTTAATCAAATAATAAATGCTATAGGCTTAGTCTGTTACACTCCCGAAATCTTAGAGGCCGTAAAATACGAGTTTGTTAGTTGTGTCATTTCTTCGATAGATGGCACCACTTGACGTAGCAGGAGCTACGGGGCACGCTATCCTGTAATACGCCCGCCCTTTGCATTACCGGAATACCGGACACAATTTTACAGCTTGCGCGTCAGGTGAGAATGGACTGAGGGTCTCTGTGTCCATTCAGAGTATTCTGTCTCTCATTGCCCATTAGTAGCGATTGGCACGTTCCAGTAGAAAACTTCGGACAATCACAGCGTTCTTTGCGCCTCCGCAGGTTTATCTGCTACCAAACGCCGCGATGAGCGCCTGCGTCAGCACAGCCACCAGTGTAAGCGTTAACGCCCGCTGTTTCGCATCCACAAAGGGTTCCTTTTAGAGAGAGATGGTCTAAATTTTTTATTCCTCTTCAAGCCCTTCATTAATCTCGCTTGCTCATCATCCGTCCCGCAGCACGAATCAAACCGGATCCGCCTACCTACCACCGGCACAGGCCGCTGAGCACGTATGCTTCTTCTCTACAAGCGCAGTGAGGGAGTAAAACGCACTGCCAAGGATACTTTGTCCAACCCAGCCCGCAAGTCTTGAAGTTGCTTGTTGAATAATTGCTGCTACATAACAGCCCATCCCTCATTCAGTTCCCAATTTTAGGTATATGAGGAATGATTAAGTGAGTAAATAAAAAAATAAAAAATAAATAAAACAAAGTGAGAATGCGAAGATGAGTAAGTGTGTATAAGTGGAAGTGCGTGTTAGTACGAACATAATTGTCTTCGAATGGCTTCAAGTTGACAATAATATGAACGTGGGTGAGTGCGCCTGAGTGACGTACGGACGTGAGTGAGTGAGTATGGGCGTGAGTACGCATGCTGCTGAATGTGAGTAAGTGCCGATGAGTGTAAGGACTCGTGAAGATTAACGTGAGAGAGTGCATAAATTGCGAGTGGGCATGAGTTTGAGCCACTATACCCGAATATATATCCGACGAATATATGCAAGATATGCCATATTGTGGTTGCCACATTAAATAACATGCGGTGGAACTGCGCCAGAAATCCGCAAGGTGCTAAATTTGGAACCCTTCCGCCACGGTGGGCCGCTGCCCTGTGCAGCCCCAGCCTCGGCGACCAACTCTGGGCCGTCCAGCAGTCCCGTGAGGCAGTGGTCAGGCACATTTTTGACGACCCCACGCGGGAGATCCAAGACCCGGTCGGCGAAAGCTCTGACGGACTTCCCATAATGTTGTTTGAGCCTGAGTGATTGTGAAGGCTGAAAAGCTTTAGGGGGAGTGAGTATGAGCAAGTATTCTCCAGCAGTTCCGACCAATGCGTCCGACTGACACTGGAGCCTGGCCTTGCACCATAACGTTTAGCGCTCAGCAAATTTGCCTGATATATTTGTGTATTAATTTTTAGGTTCACTTCGAATACGAACGTTTCCTTGTATAAGCCAAAGAAGATGTAGCCCTCTCGCGAGGATTGTGTTATAACGAAAAACCAGAGGCTTAAAACGTTTTGTTATCAAACTCTAGCAGGATCAGAAAAGCACTGAGCAACACATGTTTCTCCTCACCTATTTTATGACAAATACACCCTCACTATTCCTTAACATCACGCGCATTAGACATTTTGCATTTGCATCATGTCATCAAATCCCACCATCACCAAGAAAAAAGGTACAGCTTATATCTCAGTACCAGAAGCTCCTGAATCACATTAAAGAGATCATTATTTTTTGGTCCTTTTGTTTCTTTTATACGCTTAGTTCTTCATAGCATCAGGGAAGCACACATGGCTGTGTTTCTCTAATATAATTTGTTTAACTTATCTGGTTCTTCATGAATGCTTAGCGTAAAATAGGATGGCATCATGTAATTTGTTTTTCTTGTTGAACACTGCCCACTTTATAAAACGGGGGATCTCTGTTTTCCCTGGAGTCATCTGTATGCAGTTCAGACTTTATCGCTTCCTACTAGTACAGATACGCAACCGAACGAGTTTAAAATTAAAGCACTTGATAAGAAGCATTATTGATGCCGTCTCCAGGGGGGCGTTATTTTTTGCAGAAGAATCGCCTTTCTTTACGCTGTAAAAATAAACAGGACATCCGTGGCCGATAAAGTCAATATACCGCTGGACGCTGCAGGAAGATATATAAGCCTCTAGATGCGAGGTAGTTTGACCAGATGGCGTGCCACCAAATATAGGAACTTATACTTCGCACTCATAAAGGTGATGGCGGATTTTCTTGCGCTTCTTTGAGGTTTTTGGACTTTGCCTGGGCTGTTTGTACAATAGCCGTATACACTTTTCATGCAAGGGCAGAAATTTCAATTTTTTTCTTACTACACAAGAATGTACTCTTTGTTTGGCTTCTCGCGTTTTCCCATATTTCTGTCGTAATCTCGCTGTGGCGTGTTCTGGGAGCAATTTTTTTACTGAGAAACGGAGCTCCTAAGAAAACATATTCTGAGAGTATATTCGTTTGAAGCTAGTACCCGATAATGGTTGAATAGTAAAACAAAAACAAAAGTTTTGTTATAATATGTAGTATCAGATATTTGAAGAATTATTACGTCAATAAACCATATAATATTACATGTTGCAAGAGGATAAGAAATATAAATAGAAGATGTTGGGGATTACATTTACCATATAAGAAAACTCCCCTGTATCTACAGAGTATTAAACACAGCGTAATAAATGCAGATACTTTTAATACGATACAGAAATTGTTCTTGACCTACCACTGCAAATCTACTTTTACCTTCACTTTTCTTTAAATAGGTTAATTCAAAAAAGCTTTTGATTTTCACGAAAGTTTCAGAAGCGAACCTTTTTCTTCTAAGCAAAAGATAGCGCTTAATAGTCAGACACAGATTTTCTGTGTATGCTTTTTATACTGAAAATATGTTTTCTGGCACGCGGGCTTTTTGCTAAAATAATCAATACAACCAGCGAAGTATCACGACCAGCTGAAAACATGACGAGAGAGAGAGAGTGTGTGTGTGTGTGTGTGTACCCTAGCTGTAATAAGAGCTTTTTAAAACTGTGTTGGGTTAGGATAATTTAGAGGGGTGTGCGAATTGAAAATTTTTGAACCGTATTGAATATAAATTGAATACTGATGACACCGAATAGAGTAACAATAATATTTGAATACAGTTCGAGTAGTTTTACAACGGTAACTGGACCATTTTAAAAATATTTTTACTGCAACAGAACATTTTATTTGAAACAAAGACGTTCAAACTTTCGCGAAAGGCCTACTCAGTCTAGGGGTAGGTGACGGGAAACCCGACGTGAGAGCTAGAATTACTTTCTAACTATGCGAAAACAGAACTGCCAAATGTGTAGAGAACATATGCAGTAGCGTAATGCTTCACAGTGGTGTCACTGAAAGAATTGAGAGAATATTTATTATTAAATGATAGTTAATACATATTTATTTGGTTGATTGATTGATTGATTGAAGTATGAATGAATGGAAGGATGAATGACTAGATGGACGCACAAACGGCTGGACAGAAGACCAAACACACATCGTACTAGCAACTGCACAACTCATCGTAAACACAAAAATGGCGTTTTCGTTATTTCCTTGGCCATTTACTCGGTCCTGAATACAGTCATCTGTGCCTGACTAAAAGGTAGTTCATTATAACAAGCGCGTTGAGCTCTTATTCGGCGATGTTTATGTGCGTTCCGTTTAAGGGGGCTCTCTTAAGGCACTGAATACTTTGCCGTGAACTTGCTACGGTGCTCGTATATTCGCCTACGCAAAAAAGGACATTTACATTGGCTAGAAATAAACAAAAAAACTTCGCCTACAGTTGCAATGAGAAACGCGGTTGTTGAAAGTTCGCAATTGCAACTTCATTTGTTTAAAACGGAAGAACCTGCATGCTGCCACGCAAAACAAGAGAAAAAGAAGAAAGACAGGAATACCGGGAAGAAGGGTGACGTGAGAGGCCTGCGGACTTAAAACCAAGTAAACCTTCTTATTTCTGTCACATTAAGTTGAAGTCTGCCAAATAAGGGTAGTATAATACTAATCCAGCCAGGAAGAGAAAGTTGTTTCTTTAAGACGGACAAAATTTTAAATTAATGAAAGGGTATGCTGAACCGTGAAAAACGGGAACGTTGTAGCGTATAACAAGGGGTATTCAACGCTTTGTTGTGACCGGTTTGACTGGTAATTAGCGGGTGCCGGTTGACAGGCAGTAAGTTATCGGCGAGCCTCCGCGAAGACGCTGCAGTAACAGTCGAGGGTGCGGATTAAGTTGTTGACCAGAACCTTACAGTTTGTTTTGTTGTTTTGTTCTTTTTTACAATTTATTTTACCTTTCTCTTGGCACCCTTTAAGGAACTACATTTAAAGCTTGATTCGAGAAGGCAGTAGAGACATTGAATATACCCATAAAGTATCCTCTCAAACCTTGTACAGGTTTGTTATATGCATCATTAGCATTATAGAAATCATTATATCGTTTGTTGGAAGACGAACGAATATTATGTGTGAAAAGAAATAACGATCCTTTTTTTTGTGCTCAAGGTAGCCAGCTAACATATCCTTGTGACCTCAGGCAAACTTCAAGTAAATTGTTTTCAATAAATTGGTTTTGGTAGGTAAACAAATTATTCTACTTTTGGTAACATGCCAAAAATACTTGGAACGCCAACCACACCAACTTCGACGTGTCGCTGCTTTCGGTCTTTTGATTCTGTATCGATACGTAAGATTTAACAGCGCAAAAAAACACATGGCAGACAAGAAAAGGATGGGGCAAGCGTTACCTGACGTGTGTTTTATCGCGCTGTTAAACCTTAAGTACGCAAAACCAGCTAGCCCAGTCAGCCACTTGGTTTTGCATCCATGTTTGGGTAATTAAGTATCAGTTCACGGCAACGATGTCCTTTTTTACAAATAACCATGCTAATTACCTTGCTAATGACCCTCAATGTATTTTTTTCTGCCATTGCTGTTTTGTGGACCTGGTGAGATTTGCTATCAATTAGGCCGATTCTTCTCACACATCATAGCGTGTACCCAGACAATTCCCCAAAGGTAGGCGGCTGTCTTTCTAATGATTCATTTTTTCGCGAGAAGGACCAAGTGAGACCATTATTTTAACATCTTTATATAACGAAAAGTTTATAGCAAGATCATGAAGTGCTGTTAATCCATAAAACTCCAGCAAAGAATACATTTAAGTGCACCGATCAGTCTTTCCTTTAGAGAGAAGTGTCCTGCGTAAGTAAAACAAAAATCTTTCTTTTTTTAGACAAGATCCAGTTCTCCGTGTAGCTGGTAGCTATCGAACGTGTAGTCTGCCCGAAAATACCCTAAGTTCTGGTACTAAGTTCGGAGGAACAGTAAGCTAGAAAAAGTTATCGTAAGAAAATGCTGGTGCAGTGTCATGTATACCTTCGATCGACGGTAGTAGGCGGAAATAACTCCGCATGGAAGAGCGAACACAGAAAATTAGGTTTATTTGCTTTTACTACGACTTGCGGAAGCTCTGATTCACGTTTTGGTGTTTATTTATGGACCTGTGACTAGTGTTGTTAATAATTTACGCATTTTGATATGTCACAGCCGTGATATGATTTCGAGAACCACCGTAATGCCAGGCTCTGAGAAAAAAAAATTGCCCGCAGCTTCCCTCGGGGGAACACTGAGGAGGATGCGGAGCATATAACGGGGTGTTAATGTGCGACTTACTTGGGTCGATGGCTAAATTGGTTAACGTGGTTGTGAAATGGGGTGTTAAATTGCGACTTACTTGGGTCGATGGCTAAATTGGTTAACGTGGTTGTAGGAGGGGGTGTTAAATGAGTGAACACGTACACACGTATGCGAAAGGGCGGCGCTGGTCGAAGGGACGTCGATCATTGTGTTTGTGGATTCGTTGGAATTCAATTCACCGCGACATTGGACGTCGACGCGCCGTACAAACCAACCGACGAGCGGCAACTGAGCGAGCGAGCGCCGACCTTGTGTATATATACAGCGCGACGGCGCATGCACTGTCAGCTGTCGAATGCTCGAGAAGGGGTAGAAGCGCAACGGCGCATGCGCGCGCGTCAGCTGCCGATGTTCTCGAAGCGCGACGGCGCATGCGCGCGCGTCAGCTGCCGATGTTCTCGAAGCGTGACGGCGCATGCGCGCTACAATATACAGCTGGCGAATGTTCGTGAAGAGGAGAAGCGCACGCGGTGTGTAGAGGAGGAAGGGTGCACAGATGGTGGAGGAGTGAAGCGCGCGCGGTGTGTAGAGGAGGAAGGGATGCACAGATGGTGGAAGAAGGAGGAGGAAGCTTGCGGACGGCGCCGCACTACAAGCCTCGAGTATTAGATGCTCCGCATCTAAAATCTTTTGGCTAAACCTCTATTAAGGAAACAGGTCACCACTCATTTTTGATCATCATCTGTGTTATGTGAATTAATCCATGTGCGTTCACGGACAACAACCTTGCAATATTCTAGCGCATTTCGTCTGGCACTTGATCTATACAATTGAATATTTAGTAAACACGTGAGCGGCAGGAGAAAGGGCAACGCTGGCATACTCGCGAGCCATGGCGTAGCAAGCCGCTTACTGTGCGAGTGTCTCAAACGCGAACGATTTCGTACCATGATCAACTGCACGTGCGATCCGGCTCTCTACCTCCGTATTCAGAAACACTCCTTGACTTCAACTTGACTTGAAACCGCCTTCAATGCAGCGCGTTAGAGACGCGTCTCGCAGTTTGTGCTGGCTTGGCACCACCTAAAGACAGCGAGTTTTAAACACGTTTGTGATGCCTTAAAGTCGGTGGCAAGTCAAGTTGAAGTCGAGCAGCGTTTCTGACTACGAAATTTAGCTTTCTTCAGACCGGCATAGCAAATGAAAGATATGCAATGGCTGAAACTTCGGTAGAAGACGTTGGTTCCCCACCGGGCAGCACATGACGTCACACGCACCGTAGCAAAATTGCAGTCACCGGTGGTGAATTAGTTTATAACCAGCGACATGTAGGGCTTATTTTCCGCTGAAATAATACTTTGCAGCCTATTTTTAATCGTTAATCACAGTGGTTGTTCTAGAACCACAGGCAGTCACAGACGTCGCAGCAGAAGCCAAAGTGCCGCTGAAGAAACTCCCGCCGAAAGTGGGCGTTCACCCTGGTGAACGCGCGGCCGCAATCATCCCGTTGACGCTGTTGTGCCCGCAACGAGCGGCGTGTTTGGAAGCGTTTGACATGGCAAACAAATTCAGCGACGTGGTGTGCAGAATCCTCCCACCACCGACACTTGCATTCCCGTTCAAGATTTAGTGCGGCTTAGAAGGCTGCCGGATCACTTGTACGCAATTGCTGCTGGCACTTGGCCTCTCGGGTCTGTTCTTGAGCCCAGGCTGCAGTATTGGCCCGGCGAATGCTAGCTCCCTCAAGTTTCTGTTGTCAGCGCCCTTCTATAGCCGCTTCCAGCGTAAGAATAATTGTAAGCTAGGATAGCGCACTCGGAATCCAGTAAAGGTTGTCTTTACTTGGCTTTCATATGACTTGACGCCTTGCTTGACTCGGGTGGATTCAATGGAAGCTATTATACCTTCAATCAGTAGTTCTGCACAACCCAGCATCAGCCTCCACCACTCGTTGAAGTCAATGCTTCTCCTTCACTCAATAATTAGGAATAATAAATATGAAATAACAGCTAGGCATTCCCAAATCAAACCAATTACACAACATTCACGCGATACCCCCACCACACTGCGACGTATCTCGTCGAGTTCCTTCTGCGGGAAGATGTGATGTTTGGTCCTGTAGAGTCGCTTGGGCTTCGGGACATTAGTGGAGCGTAGTTGTTCAACCAGCCCGGCACGCTCTGTACTGGTGCCAACATGAGACTGAGGACTTCAATGACGATGATTATTATATCGAAATACGTGTGTTTTAAATGCGAAGCATGCCCTAACGAAATTCGGCGACTTTGAGCGTATCTATCTATCTATCTATCTATCTATCTATCTATCTATCTATCTATCTATCTATCTATCTATCTATCTATCTATCTATCTATCTATCTATCTATCTATCTATCTATATATCTATCTATCTGCCTACGACTTTTAGATCTCCTGGCCATTTTGACAAATGGTATCGATACAAAACTTGATATGGCATAACATGAATGTATGAAGAACATATTTGACTACTCATAACGTGAAAATCGTGACAATTATGTCATGAATGTCATGATTTACATTTCATGGTCCTGCGGCTCTTGCGGTGGTTTCGTTCACGTGGCATGTTGCAAAACTGGTATGGTATGGCATGATTGCATGGCGACCACATGTGACAGACCCTAACATGAAAATCATGACATGCGTGTAATCTAACAACATGACTACATGCAACGCTCGTGATGCGCTCGCGGCCCTTTTGCTAGCGCCACATATACCAAATTTGGTAGTTCGTGAATGGACGACGAATGTATGTGACTGGTGCAAATATGATAATAATGAGATGCATGTGATGTAACAACATGACTACATGCCATGCTTATGATGTGCTGGTGGCCGTTTCGCTAGCTTCACTTATACCAAAATTGGTATTACGGGACGTGAATGAATGACGAGGTATAATACTGGTGCAAACATGATAATCATTATATGTGCGTCATGTAACAACAAGACTACATGCTACGCTCGTGATACGCTCGCGGCCGTTTCGCTAGCTTCACATGTACCAAACTCGGAATTACGCAACGCGAACGAACGACATAGCTAAATGACACATCCAAACATGATAATCACGATATGCGTGTCATGTAACAACATGAGTACACGCCACACTGATGATGCGCTCGCGGCCGTTTCGCTAGCTTTGCATGTGCCAAATTTCGTACTAGGTGACGCCAATGGATGACGAAGGTATCTGACTGGTGCAAACATGATAATCAAGAGAGGTGCGTCTTGTGAGAACATGACTACCTGCCACAGTCAAGGCACCAATGCATTTTGACGAGACGCGGTGCGTGTGCTCGCCGGCGTTCATTTCGTCGCATCTCGCCAGCGGTGCCACGCCAGGCGCCGGTCCTGCCATATGCTCGCAGGCGCACTTGCGCCGCGTTGCTTGGACGCATGCGCATGTCAGCGTGTCCGGCGCCCCTTCATCATGAAAAGAGCGAGACGCAGTGTTGTCAGGGTAACGCATCGGCGCGAAATACAGCATGTCGCATTTCGCACCGCTTGGCGTCGGGCCACGCCCACAAACGCTGGTCGCGCTTGGCGTCAGACTACAGAGAGCTCGCGTTTTGCTGACGTAGCGTTGCCGTGCCCATCGTGCGCGCGCATCAACGCTACATTGGAGTATATTGGGCCCTTCATGATGCGCTCGCGGCCATTTTGCTAGCTCCACATACACCAAATTTCGTGTTACGTGACGTCCATAGATGACGAAATATATGAGTGGTGCAAACATGATAATCCTGACTCGCGCATCATGTAAGAACATGACACCATACCACGCTCATAGTGGGCTCGCAGTCATATTGCTAGCTCCACATATACTAAACTTAAAATCACGTGAAGTGGATAGATGACGGAGGTAAACGTCACATCCAAACATGATAATCATTACACTGAAGTCATATACGGCATCCTTTCCCTCCACCTCGTAACGTTCTGCTGATTTTGAAGTGACATATTGAACCGTACTTCCATGCCATTCCACTTATAAAGGCTGGTAAATTTCCTTTGGATATTGCCTCATACCATCCTATCGCACTTGCCAGTTGTGTGGGAAAAACGATGGAACGAATGATTCTAACACGAATGAAGTGGTATTTAGAGCACTACGAAATCTATCCAGTATCTATGACCGGATTCAGCCGCGGCCATTCGTCAATCGACAACGTTGTTGATCTGGTGACATATGTTCAACACCGGAAAGCCTGTAAGAGACTGTGCGCCGCCCTGATTCTAGATGTTAAGGGGGCTTACGACAATGTCACCCATGAAGCCATTCTTAGTGCTTTGGTAACAGTTGGTCTTAGTGGCAAGATATATATGTGGGTATAAAGCTACTTACAGCTGAGATCATTTTACTTGATGACAGCGAATGGCCCAACACCTGATTATTACAGCAGCTGAGGAGTTCCTCAGGGAGGAGTGCTAAGCCCTATCCTTTTCAACCTCACTCTCATAGGCCTAGTCGAGCAGCTACCTAGCACTGTAGAACTTTCTGTCTATGCTGATGACATCTGCATTTGGACATCAGGTGTGACAAGGCCTCAGCTTCGCGCCCGCCTTCAGAAGGCTGCTACAAAGACGTCATGCTATCTTCGTAAACAAGGCCTCGAGGTGTCCTGCGGAAAATGTGCAGTGGTAGCGTTCACGCGGAAACCAATGTCTGCTTACAGTATATCGATTAATGAAGAATACGTATCGTTCAGCAGAAGCCACAGGTTCTTGGAGTCATAATAGATAGAAACTTGTCGTGGACTCCACACGTGAACTATGTGAAGAAGCGGCTGATTATGCCAGGACCCCTTCCCACCACCTGGCGAGCCTAGCTGCTGAAAGGCCCCGCTCGACATACGGCACTATTGTCTACAAGCATCGTTCATCGTTTGCTGAGACATACGCACCTGCATCAAAACCACTGCTTCCTCCTTGGAACTTGAGCCGGCCGCGAGTTCAGGTAATGATTGCAGGAATGAGGAGAAAATAGGACTTACCGACACATGCCCTGAAACAACTGAGTCTATTCCTACTGGAACAAAACTACGGTAACCACGTGCAAATTTACACGGATGGCTCTACTACGCCGTCTAGTTCAGGTGGAGCAGTGGTTATACACATGTGACAACTTCAACGACGGCAGAACTCGAGCCTCTGCGCAATGCACTGGAACACATCAATTCAGAAGAAAGACCAGGTAATTGGGCTGTGTTTTCTGACTCAAACCTGATATCAGTTCTCCGATGCGGATGCCACGACCAGTTGACCTACCAAACCGTGAACCGTCACCACCTTTTAATACAAAAAGGCCATGACATCGTCTTTCAGTGGTTATCTGGGCATTGTGGTATAGGCGGCAATGATTCTGCAGATCATGCTGCTCGCACGTCACAAAAAGAAGCGAACAGCGTTCCGATTCCGCTTTTAAGAGCGGATGCGGCGAGGCAGATTCGTCAACTGGCCCGCAGTCTCACACTGACTGAGTGGAACACACCAAGCATACGACGTCCACGACTGCACGAGCTCGACCCTTCACTACAACTCCGGCCTCCACCCGGCCTACATCGACGTGCAGCTTCGCTTCTCTATCGCCTTTGGCTGGGAGTTGCTTTCACGAAAGCTTATACCACGTTAATCGGAATTACTGACAGTGCGGCGTGCGATGTTTGCGGCACCGACGAAAATATCGAACACCTGCTGTGCCATTGTCCTGGATTTGCCTCAGATCGACAAGTACTTGCCAACGCAATGTGGCGACTGGATGATCGGCCTCTTTCAGTGCAGGTGCTATTACAGCAACGTACACATGCCTCGACAGCCCACAAGGCAGTGAAAGCCCTGCTGTGTTTCCTGAGAAAGACAGGCTTGTGTGAACGCCTCTGACATGCGGTAGAGTTTTTCACGCTGCAGTGAAATTACTGTCAGTCTCTCCCCCACCCCCTTTTTTTCCCTCTCTTCCCTCTTTCTCGTCTTTTTGTTGCTTCCTTCCTTCCTTGAAGTGACATATTATCATTTCTCATTCGTGCTTCGCATATCATCGATTCCCACTGCAGGTGAGATGCGCCTTTTTTTGTGTGCGTTTTGCTCTGTGAATCCTATGAAACCAACACATCGTGAATTGTGCCGTGTAACATTTATTATATGTAAAACATGGCCATCAAGGTAATAACTTTAAGGTTTTCAGTTCTTGTTGATGAGCGATTCCAATGAACGTTTAGGTAACACAAAGTTTCTCTGCTTAGGTGTGGATTTCGTTGGCGAAGACGACAGGCACTTTACTGCCATATATTTTTTTCTTAAAAATTTGTATTGTTGAAATAAAATGCAACTTGTACCAGATAATTGTAGGTACTTCGTAATCTATAGCTTGGAGACCGAACAAAGCCTAACAGCTTCGCACTGCAAGCATACCTTGAAGAGAAATTAATACCACAGACGTGGTTACAGCCGCATTGGGTGAGTGATCGTATGGCAAGAAGATACTTTAGGAAGCTAGATCTCTTTGGAAATTCTGTTTGTTCTGAGTATATAAAAAACAAGTGCGTTTTATGTAGAAGTTTTATATGAAAGAAGTTGATGAATGTATGATCGTTTCACTGCCAATGAAGACTTGGCGCTAATATTGCTTGCATGAGATCTTATCACAAAGAAAAGCCGTTATATACAGCCCACTCACACCACTTATTACCTGGCGCTCTTTTTAACTGACAATACTGCTGAGAAAAAGATTCTTTTGTTTTGACTTTGACGTATGATGGCATTCAAAGCTTGTTAAGTGTGCTGCGTCGGTGAGCTATTAAATTGTCTTCATTGCTTTATCGGTACAATATTTTGAGCAGTTACCGTGCTATGAAACCGTACATGTGGACTTAGCAGTTAAGGACGTCATGTCAAATTTGTCTGTCGCCGATTGCGAGGATTTGTCTGAGTGGTATAACAGAAGCGATGACCAGGTGGTTAGTTTAAGCATGTTTGTTCACTCGAATAAATTAAAATATTCGAAGGAGTACAGGTACGAATAAGCATGAGCAATGCAGCGGCTGCTGAAGCTTAAAGTACAAGTGCATATTTGCTTTGACATGTGCTAAGCTGAGGCATAGTCTTAGCAAAGCAACGGAACCCCGATATGACCAAGCCAAGAAGCCCACTTGGTCATGCCAAGGAAACAACGCTCGAAAATACGCTCAGTATGATCTCAGATACATTCAAAGTTTAATAATTCAAAAAACTAAATTTTCCTAATTCATGAGGCGTGTTTTTCAATGTGTTAACCTATTACGACTACATGGCAATCAACAATGGGAGAGCATAAAGCCAGGGTCCCACGACAAAAAAAAAATTGGTGAGAACAGGTACCTGGGACTGTGTTTAGGAAAAAAGCGCTTAATAATTTAGAGTACTTGGTACTATACTATGAGAGAGCATGAAGCAGTCCCATGGGCCTCACAATTGTTGAGGCTGCATCGACAAAAAATTTTGGGGACCCTTAAGCTTCGCTTTTAGGATTTGAACGCGGTAGTGAAATCCGGCCCCTAGTGCACCCTTCAACCACTAAGTGCAATATTATTATTATGTTTTGTTACAAACAGACAAACACACACACACACACACACACACACGCACACGAATGCGCGCGCACGCAAGTGCGACGTATCTATAGTAATGCAGAGACTGTGCTGTGTTGCCAGTTACCTTTGCTAGAACGGCGCTCTGCTGTAGTCGAATCGAGGCACTTTTTTCACAATGTCACACACACACACACGCGCGCGCGCGCGTGTGTGTGTGTGTCAGTGTACATACAGGTTTTTTGATCTAAAGCGAGAGTCGCATGGCCTCCAAAGATATACGCGCTTGCTTGTCATAAAGAGTCTCACAATGCCTCACAGATGGCAGCACATTATCTAGCCTGTGTTGTTTGCTTGGTCAACGCCTCTTAAAATGCATGATATGTTTTCCGCTATATGGACATAGTTGTTCATTTTTAGAGCTGTTTGAAAATTCTTGTGTGTTTTTTACGGCGATGGCTGCATTATCCCGGCCTTTTTTGACGTAGTTTGGTGGCCTCCCAAATGCGCCTACAAATCGCCGAATGGGACCGCTTTGGTCATGACACCCGTCGAACAAAATGCATTAAGAAGACTCATCTCACTACATGGCATTTATGTAGTGTTTTTTTTTTCAAAGCATTGTGGCTTTGTGGTAGGACACCTGCTTACCACGCGAAGAGCCCAGGTTCCATCCTCAATGGGACCAAAAAATTTATTTTTATTTTATTTGGTTCTTTCTAAATTTTAGGCTCAAAGACGATTTTTCGCTCATAACTAATGGTACCGACGAACATAGGAATTTCTGTGAAACGCGCTTTCTAAAGCTATCGTGTTCAAATTTTCTTGTGACCACCCTGGAAGTGGTCGCAATGCTAACTACAAATAATCTTAGCCAAGAGGCGGTGTTTAGGCAAAAATGATGCCATATCCACAAAGTGAATCAAGATCAAGGAGCTCTCTCGGAGGTTAAATCTGGTAAACCATGGATCCTCCGCATATCTACTAGACCATCATACAAAGACATGCCTTCTCAGAGACAGCGACAATTTTAGGACGTTAAACTTCATCAATCAAAATTATTATTATATTGTTATTATAAATTTTTGCGATAGAATTTAGATGGACACTCTCGGCTGCATTTTGCTGCCGGCGCCGACGTCGCCGTCACTCACCGTACATGTATGCGTATCTAGACATATGAAAATGCGAGAAAAAAAAATCCCAGAACAAGACTCCGGCGGGCAAAATTGAACTTCGGTCTTATGAACCGTGAGTGAGAGGTGTTAACCACTTAGCCACCGATTAGCGCGTCCTCCACTGTTCAAACGGCAAGCTATTTATATCTACCACTTTCCGCTGCTGACAGGCGATTCTTGGGGGGTGGGGGTTATCGTGTTCTAAACATTACCAGCAAGATGGCGCAATGAGCGCGCGTCGCCACATCGCGAAGCGGCAGCGCTGTAGTCACTCGCGCGTACTTTGCCCCGCTCAGAGGAGGGAAGCGTCGCTCTCTTGCACAGCCTTATCTCGTAGTGGGGAGGAGTGGAAGATCGTAAGTACGTCTTGGCTCTCCTCGGGCTCTACCTGGAACAATTATGTTGTAGTTACCAGGTGCACAAAGGTCACTGCAATCATTGCAGTCTCCGCTTCCAGGCACAGCGAAATAACAACTGAGACGCTTATTCACGTACATCTGTACGTGTTAGTACGTTTCATGCGTCATTTGTGCGTGGGAAACATGGAGCACGTTTAGATCTCCTTTCCATTCTGCGCGTGACCTTCCCATCTGTTGCTATTGCGTTCATTGCGTCGCCTTTGCAGCAAAGCTGTGACTTTTATTACTAGTTATAATATTTTCTATTATTATTATTATTATTATTATTATTATTATTATTATTTTAGCAAAGGTTTGTTGCAGTGTCTCCCCCCGTCCTATTAGGTCAATGTATGACCAAATCTCCCGCTCTCACCCTTCAGGTAACGAGGGAATGGCACCCCCTGCCCCCTCGAAACACAACCCGAGAATCTCGCGCTGCAGTCGCCTTCGAGCCCTCTGCTCCATTACCTTACTTTATTCGGTGTTCATGGTGGGTAGCAGTATGGAAGCGCACTGAGTGATGTCCGGCGAAAGAAAGAGGAAGCGCACGAGCGAGCGTTTTATATAGGCGTGGTCCCAACAAACTTGCCACTGAGTATGAGCCCTTGCCATCCTTTTCGTTGCTGCCGGACTGCTGTTCGTTCTTTAGACGTCTGCGCCACTGATCACCTCACCTTTTAGGTTTAGAAAAGTATGTTTAACGATTTCGAGTACTCTGTACTCAACTATGGGATAGCACTGAGCCGTCCTGCTAAAAGAAGCTGTCCTAGCAAAATGAAGGGATAAAGCATTTTAGCGACGAAGCTCCTTATAACAGCACCAGTTCGTCCCTCGTAGTCGTAGTGCGTAACAATTGTTACATTTTGACCTCCAAGGTGGTGCCAGTGGGAGATATTTTCTGTGCGTTGTTGAACAATAAAAAATAGTGCTCAATATACATGCCAATGACTGCTACGGGGTAATAAGAGACAGGAGTATTCGGCTTTTAGTTGACGCGCACGCTGCGATCCCCATTAGCAGCCAATGGCAGGTACATTCAGCACTATCTGACAAGAAAGGGTTGCTACGTTATACCGGCTGGGTGTAACCTCCTTAGTTTTAGAAAGGTTTAGCGAGCGTTGAGCCGCAGTGCCATGAAGACAATGAACTCGAGGTAGTTAAAGTTGGGAAGTAGACCCGAAGCGCAAGCCGTAAGAAAGTGTGTGTGTGCCACCTCTCGTTTAGTCCTTGGAATATCCGCTGGATGGCGGTGCTTCTATATGGGAAATATATGATGAAAGGATGCGAGATGGTGGTACTTGGAGTGTTGAATAGATGGACGAACGGACACACAGACAGATGCATGGATGGACGCAAGAACGGACGCAGGGGCGGATGCATGAACGAACGCAGGGAGAGACGCATGAAGAGACGCACACACGGACGGGCGGATGGGCGCATAGACAGTCACACAGACGGACGCATGGACAGACGGCAGCAAGAACGAATGAACGGACGAATGCTTCACCTCACTCTCCATCATTCACTCCGTGGATACGCTGCCACTTTTTTTCCTACTCCACTCGTGCGCCGAGCTCCCTGCCGGGCTGCAGAAATCAGGCGCATTCCTCTTCTTCTAACCATTACCAGCACCACTACCATCCAATTATAGAGCACGCGCTGAGAGTTGAGCGAGCGTTGCCTAAGCTGCGGTGCACCATCTAGTGAGCACTCTTGACAGGAAGAGCACCACAGAATCTAGTGGGAGCATTGAGCACTAGCGTACACATTGGCACAACAACGAGAGACAATCCCCCACCAAAAAGAGCAAGCTCTTAGGAGTGGTTAACAATTTAGAGTACCTGATAATCTACTATAGAAGAGCTGAAAGCCGTTCCTTGGATCTCACTCTTTATGAGGCCACACCAACAGAAATTGCGTCCGTGTCCAAAATTTGAACGATAGCGCAAATGCCTATGTGCAGCTCTGAGCGTTATTTTGTGTTTAGAAAAAAGTGGGTAGCATGTAGCCGTCCCATGGATCTCATACTCGATGAGACCAATCGGTGTGTTCAGAAAACAAATGATTTAGAGTACTTGTATACTCTACTATGGGAGGGCACAAAGCCGTCCCGTGGGCCTCACTATATGTAATCTAATATGGGAGAGCATTAAGCTGTCCTGGTCGCATCGGGCATCACCCAAGGTGTTTAGAAAAACGGGGTAACGATTTAGAGTACTTGGTACTCTACTATGGGAGAGCATAAAGCTGTCCCATGGGCCTCACAACGTGATCAGCCTCGCTGGCTGCTGATAATCACGTGTTTAGAAAAAAATGTTTTCGATTTCGAGTACTTCGTACTCAACTATGGGAGAGCACTGAACCGTCCCGCTCCTCACCTGCTTGGTCTTGTACAACTCGTTAGCGGCATATTATTTGCTTTCCAATTTATCGTAAAACTATCACTGGTGTATACAAGATAAAACTTCATTGATTCTCAGCTCATCGCGTTGCTTCCAAAACCACCAAATGTTAGGAATCATCTCTCCTGTACCAATATTTCCAACAAGCACACCGTTTTATTTACAGCGTGTTTTTGTTATTCAATTAGGTTTGTATTCTAATGTTGATTTAGTTCATCGCTATACGAACAGTTGTTCTTTCATGAAGCTGGGCGTGCCACGTACGCATCACTCAAAGTTTTTGTTAGCATTTAGGCAGCTATCATCAATGATTAATACGTTAGAAGTTACAAATCTGTGATGAGTACGGCCACCAGCGTGGGTCCGGTCTTAGCGAGCCACAGGGCACGCGTTAACCGTCGCCGTGGCGAGAACACGATACTGCTCAACGTCGCAACACTTTATTGTGGCAACACCAAACGCAGTACAGCCCGTTGCAAAAAGGCGCGGCGGGAAAGCAAGTAGGCTTATCCACGCCACGGGCACAAAGTACTACACAGGGTGCCACGAGCATGTCTCCGCGGTAAAGGTGATCCACGGAGACACCGGAACAAAGGCCCGGTTGCTCGAGCGAGGGCAGAGGCGCTCGCTCTGGCTTCGAAGGGAGACGGGTCGGCGTAGCGAGGCCACGCGCTAGGACACCGTACTGCCCTTCGGCCGTGCGTACGCAGCGGGGCAACAAAAGGTGAGCGTTCGCCGCTGGCGCGAGGCGCCGTCAGCGAAATCCGACGAGCCCCCGAGCGACGGGAGTCGACGGACGGAAAAGATTGCGTGGCTCACCGTTTGATGTCCCGGAGAGTATCTGACCGCTCCCGACGCAGCGCGCGAAAACCTCTCAGGAGTCCCCGCGCGCGGCGCCACAGTCAACATCCGCTTCCGGGTGAGGGAGTTAAACGTCACTCCGCTCTTCCACCACGGCCGACAGCAAAGAAGGGCAGACATGTCGGGACATGAGAACGGCAGAAAAGGCGGCAAAGCCAAAGCCCGCGCAAAGGCGGCGGGCTAGCCTCAATTCCCCCAAGATGTCTAGGATAAAAAGCTGGCCAGTATCGTTGGAGGCCTGGAAAGAAGATGTTCCCGCCGGCCCGACCTCCACTCCATTGCTTTCTTGTCACCTTCTTATTCCCTTAGCATGGTCCACCCTATTATTTGTAATGATAGTTTTGCTAGTCCCTATCTTTTTGTAACGAACGCCATCTTCTCTTTCGCCACTTTAATATAAAATTTTGTGGGAAAAAATTCTTTTCTTTTTTCTATTCCTGTTTTTTTGGTCAATTTTAAATGAAAACTCTTCTAATATTATGGCTACTTTTTCATTTTTAATGAGAAATCTTCTGATAATGTGGCTATTCGCGCACCGTTTAAGAACGCCGGCAACGAATAAACAGACACAAATGCAAAAGAATCACTTGTGTCGGTCCTGTCCGGTGTATCTAAGTGATGGGCAAATGATTTCTGCCACCATGATTTCTGCCAACTCGTACTGCACCTTTTAAAGAAGTTTTCTGAAAGATCTTTTTTGCCGGCTCTTATCTCCACTTATTTTTGTGCATGTATTAACGCTATTAAAACCTTTAATGCTCCGAGTAGAAAAACAACAACATCATCATCTGCACAGTTTACAGAATTTAGATGATCCTCACCATCTTAAATATCTTCATCAGATATGTCAAAAGAAGACTACGTGGAAACAACGAGGAAAATTAAGTTTATCTGGGCAACGAGAACTTTCACAGAAGAGGACAACTTGCTGCTGAAACGCATCGTGTTATGCTTTTTATGTAAATTTTAATCCATTCAGGCTCCATTCTCCAGCCCTGCATGAGCACCATTGTGGCTAGTGTCTAACGCCACAGGAGGTAATTTTACACTGATAAGAGAAAATAGTACAATAAAAAAACCGGAGTTGCGTATCAAATAGACTTGCTGCTTGTTTAGAGGTATTGAATACACTATTGCAAAAAAATTATGATTGCACCCACCACAGTGGTTTCCTTCGAAAGTCTGTTTGAGATCAAATATTCGCTCATCAACAGTAAATTAAACGCCCATTCCACTGCCACCTTTTTTGTTTTGCCATTCGACAGACGCCATTCGTTGAGACATCAGAAAAGCGTCAAGTATCCTTTAATTATTATTTCACTTTTCTGTACTAGAGAAAATTCCGCTGAATGAATCTTGCTGTCAGCAGCATTACTGTGTCCTCCCCATTGTCCCCCTACATTTCCTACGCTGGCGCTTTTCTGCTGTCACGAATTTGTATAGCATGTGCTTGATCTGCGAAACAAAAAACGAGGAACAAGTGGAGGACAGAGAAGACTGCCGTTATCTGTCCTCTTTCGATAAGTTTTTTTTTCCTGTCCGACTGAAGAGTGACGTCCTTGTTTATCGTCTCTTTGTTCCTCGGTTTCAGTTCCGCTGCTTGAAGCACTGTTGGCTACATACCAACAAGCACCATTGAATAGGGTTTTGACTGACTGCCAGTTAGCTTATCTATACAACATATGAACGCTAAATTTGTCTTGAGGCATATGGACGTTCACTACCGACCACTGTAAAAGGCAATACATTCCTCCCTTGCTTTATTCCACAGGATGGCTTTGGTGCGAATGGCCTGGTACCACATGAACAAGGATGGCCTGAGCACTGCCAAGTACCGGCTAGTGAGCAAGCAGGTGCTGCCCCTGTACACGCACCTGCTGGTGGACATCGGTCACAACCACAAGTGGCACTTCTCCAGCTCGCAGAAGCTCATAATCAACCTATGACCGCTGGAACCACCGGCGGCCAGACCCTGCCGGAAGCGGCCAGTGCTTGCTGCTCACCTCTACGCCCATGCCGTAGTCTCCGCTGGCAGACGATGTGCGCGTTCGTTACGACAGAAACCTCAACGACGAGTTCCTTCCTGGGCATTCGTGGCAAGTTCTACTCCCAAGTCCCTGACGCAATAGTTTCGTGTTTATCTGACAACCGAGCTATTGGACTCATCTCCAACCCTAGAAGATCACTGTTGCTGTGTCCCAGTAGAAGCTGTTCACACCCTGAGAGCTGGTATTCGACGACTAAACAAGCCCATCGTTGAAAGTACGACCGTTTAAGACAATGACTTGTGCTTAAAGACCTAACGCTGAAAACGTTGAAAGTTTTCAGCAAATAGCTTGAAAGATTTCAGCCGTACCGTGGGCTAAACATCTTCGGGTTGATGTCAGGTGCCCTCGCTGGTGTCCATGGTGCAACAATTTTCGTTCTTTTTTTAGTTTGCTGCAAATACTCGGCCACACGTTTTCGCATCGTGAACGAACTCTGAGCCAAGTTTTGCGATGAGTTCACTCCAAGTCACTATGTTGTCTTGTCAGCACGATGCAAGAACACAAGGCTGGCCTGTGATTCAGCATCGTCACGCGATGAACCTGTTTCGTGGAAGCAATGACTCAATGGTTCACACGCACCTTAGAACGCGCATAGTTAATGATGAGTTCACATCAAAGGTGTTGACACAGGAACCCCCCTGCTATTGTTCTTCTGGTACCTTGATTACGCGTAGCGCGAACAGAATCCTATCACTGGTATGTGTGAAGGAAACAGAACAAGTCGAAAAATAGCAGAGAAGGAAAAACGAAGGTGTGTCGAAGACACTGAGTTGAAACACTGAAATGCCTGCCATTTCTGGTTACTTTGTTAACCTGTATTTTACGAGTAGTTTTTAGTGACTGTAACTAGAGTGCGCCATTGTTTCGCTTACCCGATTCAATCAGTAGTGCAGCAGCTGGAGTGTAAATGTCCCGAACAGAATTTTTTTTTGATGACATTTGTTTGAAGCGGCCGAAATGTTCGCAGTCAGTCAACAGTGAACTCCATATCCTATTGCTTGGAACATGAAAGTGCCAAAGCACTAAACCGTATTCATTTCGACAGCGAGAAGGAATATTACACGACACTTAACTTGGTTCCCTTTTTTGGCACTGAAGTGTGAACAGACGCCTGTATGTATTGTCTGCGGAAATTTAAGCTTAATTTCTCACCATATAGACCAGCGACACTAGCCAGTGAACGCCTTAGACCACAATGACACGTTATAGTCGACAAGGCAAAGATAAACGCATTATGAGTCGAAGGCGGGTGCGCGAAAGCGGCATCTCTTGGTAGTATTTTTATCGATTTTTGTGTGGGTCGGTGGGAACTGCCACTGCCCGGGCTTCGGCCCGGTAAGTTATTATATAAGCGATAAAGCGGTTAACAGAAACCTTCGACATTAAAGCTAAGATAGAAAGCTGCTATTTATTCAAGAACAATTATTTTCTTAAAGGTGCCAATGAAGTCTTTTCCCAAGATAACTACGCATCACAATAGGTGATAAAGAAATACAACACAAGGGCACCAATAAGATCCAGTTGTGTATAGAGCGTTCCGACTTGAAAGTTTGCCAATGTTGCACCTCTTAAAGATGCTAGACGAGACATTTACTGCCGTCCTTCAACCATTGCTTATGTTTGTAAAGTAACACTGCTCCAACGGACAAATTCATTGGCCAACTTTGTTAATATTTACGCTTGCAAATGAACCTTAGGCTGCCAGAGATAAAATATACATGACTATTAAGTACTTCAAGTAGCAGAGAATATGCCTAAGTTTAATCACACTATTATTCTCTCGCAACTTCATGTAGTTGGTACCAGAAAACTTTCCGATAAAGAAAGATTTCAAGAAAGTAAATGATCCCAGGTGCTCAACAATTGCAAAATCCTTAGACTGTGTGAAACACATTAAGAAAATGTTCATCTGAAGTTGCTTGGTTGCCTAAAGAAAGCGTCTAAATACCGGCCTAAGCCAGGTTCATACAACACGCGTTCACAAAGAAAGCAATGAACCCAGGAAGCTTGAACGTGAGGGCAAGATTCCGTGTTTTGCGTCATCTCAGTGTTTCCAGACAATATATTGTCTCCGCTATAAGACTCCGGTGTGTTTTGAATAACCCGCTCTAAAGATATCTGTACATACTCCCCAGGTTATTACAAGAAGATGTACCCTGTTCCTTGCTTTCGCTGAAGAACAAGCTGATATCTTTATTCTGCCACTTTGTCATATAGGTTGTACATCTTGAACACTTCTAGCATTGTTGCTAGGATTAAAGATGGAGTCATAGAGCTTAGTTTGACGCACTAATATTTGCGTAACCACAGAAAGAGAGTGAAGTCCTTCAGTGTAGGCATTTATTCATTGTACGCGGTGCGAGTGGAGGGATCTGTGTTCCTCAGGAATACACAGACCCCGGCATACGATCACGAGCCCATGACACAGCTTTTATTTTTGTACAGGCGTCTTCAGCTCTTTCGCTTGCAAACGGCAAGTTCGTCGTTTTTCGGTAGTGGTCAGTTGATGAGTTTCGTGGCGCAAGGCTCAAAAACGCGACACGGCTCGTCGGCGCCTTATCATTAGAAAAAAAAAAGACTTGTGGTGAACTGTGTTGCAAGCCGCTGCCGACCCTGACGTTCGTCACGGCGGTTTTTCGGTTCTTTTAACACTACTTTATTCTTGCATCGCGAACTTTGCTCAACTTGCTCCAAGATCAAGAAATGAAATCAGCGTGCGGGTGACGAGAGATAGAGGGCATGTAGGAAAAGTGACCTCGGTTCCATGTTGTGTAATACACCGTAGGACTTCTATGCGCTAACACGACTTCTCGAGCGTGGCTGATATTATCATTATTAATACTATTATTATTATTAATATTATTATAATTATTATTATTATTACTTATTATTATTGACAGTTTCTTGTGGAACAAAATATATCGTAACACAGTTGCGGTATGCCTGCGAGGTGTGTGTGTATGCGCTCGTTTCTTCTCTTTGTCTGCGGCCAAGACAGAATAAAGTTATAAAAAAGTACAGAAGGCGTACTTATGTGCAGCTTTGTTGAAAAATAAAGTTGTTTTCTCTGTAAGGTTTGTTATTTATTCTGAAAATAAACGCTGACACACTTCATCATGCCCTCGTGTACCTTTCGACTCTGTTCATGTGATGTCAAAATTTCTGAACTTTTACAGTGAAAGCTCTTGATATACAGCAATGAAAGTGCCTTAGTTGCCCGCGACGTGAAGTGGTTGTAACCGCGACAAATGAGAAGCACTATTACAGGCACGCGAAAAAATATCCAGAATCCGAGGGTATTCGAAAGCGGGCGACGTGTTTGCCAGTCGAGTAGGGTACCAAAAAGCGAACTCGCTTGTTTGTAACATGAAAGTGTTTTATGCCGGGGTGTACCAAGGTTTCAGTGACTTCTGCCACGGATATGGCGTTGTAAGATTAACGCCACCAAATTAAAAAGAAAAAAAACATTCCAGAAAGGCTGTTGACACTTTTTTCTTTATATTGAGCTATGGAAGCAACGGCGAGGTTATGTACGAACGCGCCTAATATTTTTATGACCAAAGCTCTTTTAGCCGTGGGTCTGGACATGTATGTCTCTCTTGGTACGTGACCACCTAGTTCTATGACTCACTCAGCAGATGCGGACGGACGGACGGACGGATGGACGAACGAACGGACGGACGGACGGATGGACGAACGAACGGACGGGTGGACGGACGTACACCAATGATGTTTCACCGCCGACTATTTCGAGTGTGAACGCGCCGGCTTCTTTAATAAAACTGCTGCATGCACGGTCTACGTGAACGTCTAATATTAAGTCGTGATAACTGCACTGCAAGGTGGCGCCAGCCGGGCTCTTCCTCGTCGTGTGTGTGCCGCTAGTCGAGAGGTACCAAGCTCCTGACAGCATACATCAAAGGGTCCGCCGATCAATTCGCTTAATTAGCAGGGTGATTTGCGGTGGCTGCCACGGTCTCTTCCAAGGAAGATGCTGTCTTTGTTGTCTTCTCTCGAACGGTTACCGGCGTCGTGGTGACACGACGTCTCACCCTCGGGCTAGCAGGGACAATGCCTGGCGGGCATAGGCAGCCCACCGCTCGGCTTCGTGATGCAGGACTAAAAGAGCGCCGCTCCCCTGTCAGCTCTGGCGCCGGTCGCAACAGCTTCTCCATCGCCAGATGAGTGGCCGAGGCCATCAGTCACCGCTGCTGCTCGAAGGGACGACGAAAGGGTCCGTAGTCCGCCTTTGCTTGCCACATGGTCTGGGTACTTGCCGAAATCTTCGACAGCGTCTGGCAGACTCGGCACCGAATGTGTTGAGAGCCTCCCCAGTAGATCGGCTTACGCACGATGGCGTCTGCCTAGACGAATAGCCGGGCCAAACGTAACAACTCCAACCAACAAGTGCATTAAAGTAATGACAAGTTGTGTCAATCCTAGTG
This sequence comes from Rhipicephalus microplus, assembly GCF_043290135.1. NCBI lineage: Eukaryota > Metazoa > Arthropoda > Arachnida > Ixodida > Ixodidae > Rhipicephalus > Rhipicephalus microplus. Next base: position 85,492,860 of record NC_134704.1, read on the forward strand.
GACAGACACACACTTAATGTTCCTGAACAGCTGTCAAGAGTTGTACCCTCAACCACCCAGCAGGTACAAACTCCTGAGCGTTGTAGTTCCATAAACATGGCGGTAATCTTCAGGAAGAACGTTCGTGCACACCGTCCATCTGGATCGCAATAAAGCTCCGCAATTCCAGGCGACCATAAATAGTGAAGGCCATTTAGAATAATAATCTCGCAAGTCAACAGGAAGTCTCTCTTCATCATCTTTTGTCAGGAATCTTATACCATGCACATGATCGTCTGCAGCATTCTGTCTTGACGAGTTCAAACACATGTTGCAATGTGGCTGGCGAAATGGGAGCGCTGGTGTAGCTTGGGGGAACATGTTCTGATTGAATGCGACGATATCCACCCGGGTATATGTGCGGGTACAAGGCTACACGAAGCTTTAGGTTTCAGGGACAAACGTGGAAAGCTGAACACATCCGCGATAGAAGCAATAGACCGTTAGAGTACTGGTGAAAATAAAGTAGACAAAAAGGACAGAAATAGTGCAAAAGTGAAGTCATTCTGCCAGAAGAGGCAGAGAGATGGAACAAAATTCTATATTTTTATTTGTTGTAATAAGATCGATTTAATCAAAGTACATAAGACATTAAGCCAACATAAAAGGAAAGAGTTATATACTTTTTGCGAGCCTGGTGGCACACATGTTGTCCTCGCCGCGTTTTAAAGGGGACGCTCATAGCATCCATAGTGATTCATTAATAGGGCAAGTGCTGGTAAGGCTTGAGGGGGCAGGGGGCCATAGCATTTCCTAAATAAACCCTAGAAGGAACTCTGGCGATAGTGTCTATAGGAGCTGAAACGCACGGCGCTCCAGCGAGCATGGGAATAATAGGTAGTACACGAATTCATCTAATCTTCGTGCTTGTGGCTACGTGTGTGTTCGTGGGGCTTGGAGCTGTTTTCTCACAAAACCTTTCCGAAAAGTTGCAATCAGAGGCCTAGAACGAACGGCTGGGTTTTAACTTCAGTGCTGCCTAGCCTATTTGTGTCCGTTATCGAAACAGCTTAGTGTGTCTTGTATTTTATATCATTCCTGTTTAACTCTAATAAACAGTTTTCACCGTCGAAGACGCCCAAAGACTGTTTTTTCTGTGACATATTCAAATGAAACGATACCAGAAGACGTTACTTGTAGTATGATAAATAATAAAAAATCACAGGAAGGAAGGAAGGAAAACAGAAGAAAAAGAACGGCTGGGAGGTTAACCAGACTATAGGCAGCCAGTTTGCTACGCTGTGCATGGGGGGGGGATGGGGGAGATGAAAGATAGAGAGGGGAGAGGGAAGAGAGACGAACAAAGCATATTCGGCAGCACACTCACGCACACTCAGTCATAGTCCAGTCTTCTTTCATGGTGTGTGACATTGTTGTTACAGCCGCTTGTTCAAGCCCATGTCGCGCAAGAATTTCAACAGAGCTTTTGTCGCCTTCTGTTGCAAAGTCTTCTCTCAGGCACTTGAAAGAATAGTGTCCGCAGACATTTCGCTTTTCTCTATGCGCGCAAGAACGGACGCCAGTGACTGTCTGTGAATGTCATACAACGGACAGTTGCACAGGATGTGGTGTAGCGTCTCCTCGCAACGACAGACATCGCAGAGAGCGTTGTCAGTCATTCCTATTTCTATGGCCATTCTTATTCCTGTGGCTAGAAATGTAAACCAATTCTAGCCATAAGCAATAAAGAAGGGTGGCTTCTCTTCAGTCGAGCTCAGTGGGCATGCGGAGAGACATCAAAGAGGACAGGTGGTGTTGACGATTTGTCTCGTTACTTGGTGGGCACCATAGTGAAAACGTGATTTCACGCGCAAGTCGTCGAAGATTACTAGCAGTGTCAGTCCGCAAAAGTGGTATGGCTTCTTTTAGTGTTTCTTCAAGTGATGCCCGCGCGGGAGTATCAGCATGTTCGTTCCTATGACGCCGCAGTGACTTGGCAGCCACTGAAACCTCACATGATGCCCTTTCTCGTGGAAAGTGTGGAGAAGGCATCTAATTTTGTGAACAAGCTGTTCGTACGACCCGCGACGCAGGGCTGAGAGCACAGATTGTAGGGTCGCTGAAAATCGACTATTGTTGCGGTGGTTCCCGATTGACCACACAAAGTGCAGCGCGCAAAGCAGCTAGTTCCGCTGCTGTAGATGCCGTGGAGTGGGCTGTCCTAAAGCTGATAGTAACACCTCTTGCTGACACAACAACTTCACCTGACGAACACTGGCGGTTCGTGGAGCCATCGGTATATATATATGTGCACAGTATGAATATTTTTCATGCAAAAGAAGAAGAGACAGTTGTTTTAGCATGGGTGATTTCTTCAGATTTCCTCCGGATTCCTGGCACACTAAGATGCATTGTGGGTTGAATAAGACACCAAAGGGGTATTGATGGTTTAGATGCAGGAGTGAAGCCTGAGGGAAGTTTCTCGTTGTACATCACAATCAGTTTAGCGCATGATGCTTGGCGCCTTTCTGAAGGTAACAGTGCAAGGTGATGACAGGGAGCACGTGCGATATGTCTGATGTGCGTTCTCAGGACTTCTACAGCAATGTGAGTTTGTATTGAATAGTCTCCTAGAATTGCAATGGTTGCCTCTGTTGACGCGCATCCGGGCAGACCTAGGCACACTCTCAGTGCTTGGGCTTGTACTGCCTGTAGAACACGACCATTGGTCTTGCAGGTATTGCTCAGCACGGGCAAGCTATATCTCAAGAAACCGAGAATTAGGGCTGTGTTGAGTACCATCATTGCGTCTACTTACATCCTCCACGTCTTTTCTGCCAGGAACTTGAACAATTGGGAAATAGCGGTCAGGCGCTTCTTCATATAGGCCACATACGGACTCCAACAGAGGTTGCTATTAATAGTGAAGCCCAGAAACCGGCGGGTTCTGGCGTAAGAAATGGGTCACCCGCAGATCGAAATGACATAAGGGGTCATTGCTTTGCGAGTGAAAACCACCAGTGCGCATTTTTCTGGTGACATGCTGAGACTTTGTTTTAACAAGTAGTTGGCAATCATAGTTGCTGCTCTTTGAAGCTGGGAACGTATCTGAGGACGTGTGACTGCTGAAGTCCAGACAGAGATGTCATCTGTGTATATTGAGATCTTAATGGTACTTGGCAAGTATTCAGCAAGGCCAATTAGTGCAAGATTGAATAGCGTCAGGCTAAGAACTCCGCCTTGAGGAACACCCCTGGAAGTATAGCGCCGCGTAGTTGGCCATCTTCTGTTAACAGGAAGAATGATCTTGCAGCCAGGTAACTTGAAATCCACCTAAAGACTCGACCACCAAGGCCAACTACCACAAGAGCATCTAAAATGGCTTCATGTAGCACATTATAATACGCGCCTTTCATATCTAGAAATAGAACTGTAGATAGTCTCTTATGGTATCCTTTGTGCTGAACGTACGAATCTAGATCAATGACGTTGTCAATGGAAGAGCGGTCACGTCGAAAACCGGCCACGGAATTCGAATAAATCTTGTAGTATTCAAGATACCACTCCAGGTGGCCTAGTATCATCTTTTACATTATCTTTCCTACGCAGCTGGCCAGTGCTATTGGGCGGTATGAGGCGAGTTCGAGTGGGGATTTGCCCTTCTTCAAGATGGGTACCAAGCTGCTTACTTTCCAGTCGTCAGGAACATCGCCATTCTGCCACTTGATGTAAAAACTCAACAGTTCTCTCCTTGCACCTTCCCCAAGGTTGCACTAGGCTCGGTACGGAATACCATTTGGATCCGGAGAAGTTTTGATTGATTTGTGGGATTTAACGTCCCAAAACCACCATATGATTATGAGAGACGCCGTAGTGGAGGGCTCCGGAAATTTTGACCACCTGGGGTTCTTTAACGTGCACCCAAATCTGAGCACACGGGCCTCGACATTTCCGCCTCCATCGGAAACGCAGCCGCCGCAGCCGGGATTTTAACCCGCGACCTGCGGGTCAGCAGCCGAGTACCTTAGCCACTAGACCACCGCGGCGGGGCGACCCGTAGAAGTTGAACGCCTGCAGAAAGCTAGTGCCGCCTCGAGCTCTTCCACTGTAAAAGGAAGGTCCATGTCTATTCACGGTACTGGGTCACCAGAACGGGGGACGTCACCTCGCACTTGAGAATCTGGACGAGTGGCTTAGTTGGCGATCTGCGCGCAGAAATCTTCTGCGACATCGATGTCATGCCTCCTTTGAAATAGCCCTAGCGCTCTGTATGGAAAACGCTGTTCCGTAGGGTGAGGCAGACCTTGCACCGTTTTCCAAATATGTGAGAGTGACTTTCGAGAGTCTAGTGACTGGTAAAACGTTGTCCATTGCTCTGACGCTAATCTCTCCATGTGCCGCCGAATCTTGTTTTTCACCCTCCTGGCTGCCCTAAGATCGTGAATTGATTTTGTGCGCCGATACCGACGCTCCACCCGGCGTCGAAGTGCTCGGAGTCGTTTCGGGCGGAAGATATAGTCACCGTGCGAGTGGCGTTTTGCATTGTACTTCTAATTGTTTGCTCTAACCCAAATCGTAGGCCATCGCTGCAAACATCTTCTATGTCAGATTTCAAGTTGGTCCATATGACTGCTCGAGTAGTCATCTGTGGACCACAACTAGCCAAGCCTTGTATGTTAAGGTAGATTAGAATGTGATCAATTCCTCGTGTCTCAACATCTGGAAACAACTTGACGTATCTCGCAAAGGAGTTGGAGACAAAAACAAGGTCGAGACAGCTGCCGTATGCCACCCCTCGAAAAAAGTGGGACCACCATCGTTCAGGAGAGTAAGGCCATAGTTGTAGGTGGTGTTTGCTAACCTGCGTCCTCTTGCATTTGTCCGCGTACTTCCCCATGCGTGATGGTGCGCATTGAAATCACTCATCATAACCCATGGTGCAGGACCCAGTGTAAAAATATCTGCTAATCTCCTGGAATCAAGATTATTCGAAGGCGATATATCAACGCTTATGAGAGTAACGTGAGTTTGTTCTTTTTCACAGTGATGCAGACATACTGATTGTCATCATGAGGCGCAATTGGTTGCACAACATACGACAGTTCACGACGAACGAAGACGATGATTTTGCTGCACGCACCGTTTGTTGAAGACATGACAGCTTCGTACCCCGAAAGTCTTATTAGTTTCAAAAAATTGGGTTCACAAATGACGATGAGTGAAGGAACGTTGGTGTACATAAACTGACGAAAATCCGAAAGGCGTGATTTTAGTCCTCTGGCGTTCCATTGGATGACGGATACAGCCTAGACTTCTTTAACGAAACGATAAGGTGTGTGTAGCCGTCTTCCTAGTTGAGAGATTCAAGCACTGGGCTTATGGCGTCCAATACTTCAAGTGCGCTTCAAGCAGATGCTGTTTTCATGTCGACTAATATCGCTCGATTGGATTATAAGAAGAAACGCAGCAGCGAGATCACTTGATCTGTTTTACGCAAACCTTCCATGGCTGGAGACGGCTCTGGTGTGGCAACAACCTGCTGAGATTCCTTGGCAGAAGAGCAGGTATAGAGCGTGGGCCATTCCTCCAGACAAGAAGGCTTCTCCGCTCTTTTCGTAGAAGTGGTGGGTCCTTTCGTGGCACTATTGAGTGGAACTGCGAAATAGCGGAAACTAGCGTTTCGAGAATGTGCCTTCTTTGAAGACTTTCGATAATGCCGACGTCGACACCGACGCCGGAATACTTCGGCTGCCTCCTTGTTTTTCAAGTTGTCTCGGGCCATTTTTTTGAGAACCACGCGCTCCTTTTGTATTCGAGGACAGTCTTTCGACGAGGCAGCGCAAGGTCCGCTGCAGTTGGCGCACTTCAGAGTAGTCGCCCGACAGGTGCCTTCGGCATGAGGCTCAGCGCGACAGGGAAACAGTCGTGAGTTGGGGCATACGCCCTTGACGTGTCCAAGCCTGAAGCACTGATTGCGTTGAAGTGGCTTTTGGATAAATGGTCGAACCGGATGTCGGAACTGTCCAACTTTAACGTGGGACAGTCTGTAATCTCTCTTGAACAACACACTCACGCAGTGCGTATTTCTAAGGCGCCGCACTTGCGTAATGACACTTCCCTCGCTTGTAGGCTTGATGAGGGTAGGCAAGTCAACATAAGGAATGGCAATTTTGGCGTCATAAATTACATCGGTAAATGATTTATCATCTATCGGGATAAAGGGGCGTATTTTAATGCCGCCTAGCTCAGTCATTTGCGGCAGCTGTCCTAGTATACTCACATCATGCACGTCTAAGGCGAGAATATTCTTCCTTGGGTTTACTCTTACGCCCTTAATTTGATCTGGCACCACACATTTCAGAGCAACGGAAAGGGCTTGCCTGTTCAGAAGTCGTAGGTTGCTTGAAGGATCTTCCAGCATGAAAATGATGACGTGCGGCCAGCGCGCAGGCCTTGACTGTACAGTCACTGTACTTGCAGGAGCTGATGGTGATGTATTCGAAGCCCTTCTCTTCGCCCTCTTACACCGGACAGGTATAAAGCTGTCATGAGATGTGTCGTCTTCAGACATAGAATACAGCTCGGTTTCTTCGCATAGGCAACAGTCAGTGTAAACTGAAGATAGGCCGAAAGTTCAATAATGGGCAAATTCAGTTCATAAGACCGCTGGGCGGTAAACACTAAATCTCGAATTGTACGTTACAGACTTGATTCGCTTATTCAGTCGTAAAAACTGAAAATGTCTGTCACAATACCTCTGGAATAGTGCATGTTTAAGCTTCTTACTGTGCTGCACCAAAAAGCCGGCTCCAAATAATTCTTGTTCTCCGAGCGGAAACCTCGACCAGGATATAGTACCATCTCCTAGTTAATCAAAGTGGCCAGTTGAGCTTGTTAAAACATAATTCCCGCACACCACAGCAAAAAACACGCAAAAGACATACCGTCGTTTGTGTTCCTTCCGTTCCTTTTGTCCGTTTTGTATGTTGTGCGCTGCATAGTGGTCCAGAGTGATAGTTATTATGGGCAAAGAAGTATTAGTTCAAAATGCTTGAATTACTCACTTAACTCTTTTCTCAACTGATTCTCAATTGATATAAACTTGGCGGGCAGAGCTGAAAATTGAATTAAGGCCCGCAATGGTGAGCCGTCCTGGTGCCCATCTAATATTTTAACAGTCCTGACTTCTAAGAACGTCGTCTTAAAAAGTGATCGAGGATAGGGGAGACGAAGGCACTGTGAATATATCTGAAGATGGCAGACTTGCGCAGGTGGTTAGAGACGAACTAACAGTGATGTCGTGACTGTAGAGAGTGTGACATTGTGTGTGTGCTGGCCCCTCTCTCCTGTAAAATGTTCTGTCCACTTTCTTAGAGTAGAGCAGCATACCAGTGATCCTAGACTTTATAACATCCTTGCCTCTAATATCTCTTCTTTTTAGGGTGAAGCTCCTTAGGCTCTGAGCTTGTCCACCGTTGTCTGTTGTAGCCACTCCTAGCACTCGGAGTGCTCACTAGACGGCACTGCGGTGCTCGCTCCCGCTACCAGCTTGTTCACGCGGCAGTAACTCGAGAGTGGCGGGCGCGAGTTGATGAACGAAGTGCGCAGCCGAGACCTGGACTTCATGAGGGGTGTACCCAACGCTGTGCAATACTGGCGAGAACGCCGCAAGGAACTCTTTGACGTGATTTGACAGCTAGGTGAACCTGACGCGTTCCTCACGCTTTCTGTCGCGAAAGTACATCGGGACAGGCTCTTCGAAACTCTAGAATGGCTGCGAGTGAGATTCACGGTTTACCGATGTGCCTCCCGACATTCGCCCACTCATCAATTAACTGCGTGGATATGCCGCGTTTTTTCCTTTCCTGTTTGGTTAGCTGCGGTGATTTCGAGGCTCAGATGTTGAGAAATTGGAAGAGCTTTCACTCCAAATAAGAGTGCGACAATCGCGATTCCTGATTTTAGATTTAGGTTTTAGATTACTGCAATTGCACCAATAACTCATGCTGTGTACTTCCCCCTTTGGCTAATCATTGTACCTGGCGTAACTGACGTAGTGTTCAGTGCCACCGTCTTCCTGCAATATGGCGAATATGGGCACAAAGTGTAACGACTTTTTATTATGATAGCGATTACATGGACGCTCCCAGCTGAATTTTGCAGTGACCGTAGCCGTCGCCGTCATGCACCCCCCCCACACGCACACACACACACACACATATATATATATATATATATATATATATATATATATATATATATATATATATATATATATATATATATATATATATATGTGTGTGTATGTCTGGCGAGTGTCATCTGGGGATCTAGCGATAATTAAAAATTTGCTTGAGCGAACGAACATACGAAAACTTTATTATTTATTCGTTTCGGCCGGGGTCCGACCTTCATCGGGAATTCACACTCGCAGCCCTGATAAAGACTGGATCTGGGCAGAAACGTAGGAATGAATAAAAGTTTTCGTATGTTCGTCCTCTGAAGCAAACGTTTATATATATAAGAAAGAACGAAAAATTAATAAAAAGAAAAATTCCAAGGCACCCATAGGGGGTTGCAAACAGCGAACCCTCGGCTCACAGGGCACTGCGTTAATCGATTGGCCTTGTCGCTCATGCTATCGACACCACCAACTGCAAGTTTTATATATACACAATTTACCACTGCCTTACTGTGAATGGACCTAAAAGAAATATTCTTGAACAAAGCTTGTATGTATGTCTCTCTCAGTTATGCAGCACGAAAATGAGACAGGAATTTCCATCAAAAGGTGGCGCTAGCCCATCACCCGTGGTGAGGGTGATTGATAAGTGGAGTTTAACATGCCAAAACCTCCATATGAATATGAGATACGCCGGAACGGAGGGCTGCGAAAATTGCGCCCACCTCGGTTTTTTTAAACGTGCCCTCAAATCTGAGCACACGGGCCCAAGACATTTCTTCCTCCTACGGAAATGCAGCCGCCGCAGCCGTGATACGATCCCGTGACCTGCGGGTTAGCAGCTGAGTACCTTAGCCACTAGACCACCGTGGAGGGGCCCGTGGTGGGAAGTGGGAGCCATATATCAAAGAATAAGAAAGCAAGCTCCTCCCACTGCCCGGCTGCTTCAAGCGTCGACTCCCACACTGCAATGTCTAGCAAATTTTGAGGTGGATGTTTTGGTTAAGTGCATTAGAACAGTACTTTTCACTACCGTCACCGCTACCGTCGGCGTCGACTGACGACAAGGAAGGAAACACAAGTCAAACGCTGCATATAGCTCGGCCTCTCTTATGCAACCTCGTGTCGTACGGACACCTGCAGAACAACTCCAACCGAATGCTAGTCGCGCCGAAGCAAGACGGGCTTGCGTACGTGCCGAGACACAGGAAAAACGTGCTACTGCGTAACCAAGAAACGCTGAAGCTCAGTGCACATCCGACCTTGTTCACTACATTTCGTATAGTGCCTGAATCTCTTAACATTATTTTTTATAACAGTCCGATGGATTGCTATTGCGTTCATTGCTTCGGCCTTGTGCCGAAAGTGTGACTTTTCTATCATGACGTTGCCAGGAATTGACAAAGAACTAAAGTAAGTTACTGATGAACATCAAAACAACGTCGTACACAACGGAGATGACAAACTAGTATGGTCAACATCAGAAAGTAATCATCGGAGACTGTTATTTAGAGCGTGTAAAGAGTACCATAGCACATGTGATTTCGTTACACAAGGCTTTATGGGCCACAACATGGCTGGGTCACCTCGTCGACAATATGCGAAAGCGCTGAAACTGAAACAGCTATAAGAAAGCTAAAGCGGCGTCATGGGCGTACGTTTAAAATCTCGTTGTTGAATGCTCAAAAGTATGGGTAACTGCGCAAGGGAAGCCTAATAAGTTTTCAGAGACACGACGGGAAGTAGTTTCAATTAGCTCGGATTATAGCAAACTAGAATATTCTAGTTCACTATAGGTCGGATGCCATATTTCTGTCTTTTTTTGAGGTAGTCTTCTTGTGTTTCTCCAAGTATGGTGTTCTTGGCACACCCTGTAGTACGTTTAGCGCAAGTGAAGTGAGCAATAATGCAATGCAAGCGAACGGCTTTGAAGACTTCTTCAGAACTGAAATTTATGCTCTGAACGTGCACCTCATGCACTTCTCGAGTTAAGAGCCTCGGGAACGTAAACTGCTGCCGTAAGAGGCTGAAACGGGACCATGAGCTCGACCCTCATGACGTTGCATAGCTAGAAAAAAATATAGGTTGTTTAGAAGTTGCTGCTGCTTTCTAATATAAGGCTAACGTCTTATAGTGTGCTTCTCGGAAGTGGAAGCGGAAGCAGTGACCCGAATTTTCGCAAAATGTTTCTTAAGAGCTTAGCTCGTGAAGGCCCCAATATTTATATTGCGCTCGCTCGAGTGAACGCTACAGGAATCGATGGAAGCGCGCACCTGCACGTTATGACACTGGATATTATTGAAATAACGTGGCAAAAATTATTCATTTGGGACATTTTACTGCTGTATGAAGTTATCTTCGTTAAATTTTAGCTGAAACTAAACGCTTCACCGGTCAATGCATTTATCTACTGGCGGAAGAAAGTGTGCTAACTCCACTTGCTGGGTTGTTTTCAAGTAAATCCTCCTTGGTGTTTTCACCAAGGCGACTTCGCTGTAAAAAGTGGCAGTAGTCGGAAATCTGCGAAGGCAAACCTACTCATAGGCAAAAATCGGAAGTATACAATAAGGGACAAGGAAGGACATGTCATAACGAGTATGGATAACATCGTTGAAGTGGTGGAATAGTTTTATAGAGAGCTGTCCATAAGCCGAAACAACCAGGTTGATATTCTAAAAACCATAATAGACCAGAGGAATTCGATATGCTTCCAGTAGTGGCACGGGAAATAAACAAAGACATAAAGGTATGCAAAAAGGCAAAGCCTCTGGTGAGGACAAGGTAACGACGTACCTGCGGAAAGATGGCTGAGAAATGGTGTTAGAAAAATTGGCCACCTTATATTCGAAGTGTCTGCCGACGGGAAGGGTACGAGAATCTTGAAAAAACGCCAACATCATGTTAATCTATAAGAAAGAAGGTGCCAAGGACTTTAAAAATTACAGGCCACTAAGCTTGCTGTTCGTTCTCTTCAAACTATTTACAAAAACAAGAGGTAATATAATTAGGGCGACATTAGAGTTAAATCAACAAAAATAACAAGTAGGGTTTCGGAAAGGTCAAAATAGACCACACTCATAATATCAACCAGGTGATACAGGAATGCGCGGAAAATAACCAACCCTTATACATAGTCTTCATAGATGACGACAAGGCGTTCGACTCATTCGAAACATAGCAGTGATTCAGGGACTGCGGAATTAGGCCACCGAAGAACCCTACATAAACATACCGGAATGAATCTACAACGGATGCACACCCACCATTCTTCTCCATAAAGAAAGGGACGGAATCCCAATGAAGAAGGGTGTAAGGCAGGGAGACACGATCTCGCCAATGTTATTCACCACGTGTTTAGAGGAGAGTTTTAGGGCCTTGATTGGGAAGAGTTATGCATAAGAATTAGTGGAGAGTACCGAAATAACCTGTGATTCACTGATGGCAGTGCCTTGATGAGTAAACGAGGGGACGAATTACAGCTCATGATTACTGAACTGGACACGGAAAGCAGAATAGGAGGCCTGAAAATTATTATGCATTAAACTAAAATAATCTGCAACATTCTCGGCAGAAAACAGTGCTATGCAATAGGTGCAGAGAATGGAAGTTTTAAAAGAATGTGTCTACTTAGGACAGGTAGTAACCGCAGAGCCGTGCAATGAGAGTGAAATAACTAGAAGAATATGGACAGAATGAATCACATTCGCCAAGCATTCACAAATCATGGTAGACAACTTAGCAGTAACCCTCAAGAAGTGTGTATAACGGCTGTACCTTGCCGGTACTTACCTAAGGAGCAGAAACTTGGAGGCTTACAACGAGGGTTCAGTTTAAAGTGAGGGCGACGCAGCGAGTGATGGAGAGCAAAATGATAGGTGTAAACTTATAGATTTCAAGTAAGCATGCACATCGTGTGCACAATGACGACCCGATCAACGATCCTAGACGTGGCCACGCTACGAGCCGCTGGCACGCCACTAACTCCAAGAAACAATCCCTCCTTCTTTCTGGGCCTTTCGTGCCTGCGCGTGACGCGCCGTTCGAATATCTCTAACGCGCCGATCCAACTATGCAGCGATTAGTCGAGCAAGAACCCATATTTTCCGGTTAGTCTGCAATCAGCAGTCCGCGCTGCCTGTTGTCGTTGCTCGTGTTGTCCACATGTGTGCCCCCTCTGACCAATCAGTTACGGAGCTTTTCTGGGACGGCGTGTCTCCGTACGGGTCCATCGTGTTGGCGATCCTTTGAAGGCGTGCGAGCAACGCAGGGTTCATACCGGCATGATTCGTATATGCATGGCAGCCGCGGTTCGCCAGCAGGCATGTAGCTAGAACGCAACTAACGGAGTCGATGGACGCAATCGCGGCAACCGAAAGTAGACGGTGTTTCAAGCAGTGGGTCAGCAATGACGTATGCCACGCGAAATAGGGAAGGGCATGGGAGGGGCGCTCGGCGAGAGAGAAAAGCGGCTTGGGAGAGAAATGGACATGGGCTGGGCACGTAGCACGTAGGCAGTATAAGCGCTGGGCATTAAGGAAACTGAGTAGATTGCCAGAGGAGGGAAACGCACGAAGGGGAGACAGAAAGTAACGTGTACCGATTGGAAAAAAAAACAGTTCGCGGGTATAACGTGGCAGCATAAAGCAAAAGACCAGGTTGAAGGCAAATCAAGGGAGAGGCCTTTGCCCTGCAGTGGACGCAGTCAGGCTGATGATGATGATGATGATGATGATGATGATGATGATGACCATGTCGATGACGATGATTGTTTCACAGTGGAGCCGTTTAACTTTTCATTATGTAGTTAGTCATCGACAAAAAACAGCATATTGTTCTGTGTCAATGTGTAGCGGCGTATGTTCTGTAACAATATTTATATCCTAAACTTTCCGCTCACATCCACCCTGGAGGATAGGCCAATAATGAAGTAGCCTAAAGAAAGATGTATATATATTTAAATTCTGAAGAAAACAATTTCTTGTTTCGTACAACAAAAATGTTGTTTTTGCAAAATATTTTTGAGAGCAAGAAAAGTGTAGACGTATTAAATTACACTGAAATAGAAATGCACATTATCATGAACCGGCATGCGTTCTTTTTCTTGGCTTCACATTCTTCTTCTGCTTCGCTGACCAAATACGTATGCAGAATTATCAGGCATGGATTGCAATACCTTTAAAAGGCGAGATAACGAGCTCAGACAAAAGAAACGAAGAGAAATAAAACAGAGGGACAACGAAAAAGGGAGAAAGGAAATGAAAGGGTCAAGTGTTTGACAAAAAGTTTTCTTGGCGAGGTGGGATTTCAACCCGCGTACCAGCGATCCGATGGGGATCATCGTAACAGTTCGGCCATCTTGCCTCGCTAGACGAGCATAGCATAGCCTTGTATAGTATAGTAAAGCAAGGGTGTGGGAAAGGGAAGGTACGGTGATGAGTGGAGGCGTGGGTGTGAGGAGGAGGGAAAAGTGTAAAGCATAGCACAGAAAGAAAATGAAAAATAGACAGTGCCAATGGGAACAAAGGAAAAAGAGAGAAAGAAATACAGAAAAATAAAGTCGAGAGAGATAGAGAGAGATGAAAGAGGGGAAGATTGAGAAAAGAACAGAAAGAGCGATAAAGGATTTGATAGATATGTGGGGTTTAACGTCCCAAAACCCAAAGAGCGATAAAGGAAGCGAAATACATGAAGAGACAAATGAAGTATTAGAAATAAAGAGACACGAAAATGCTTAGAAAACAACAAACAGAAGTGAGAAAAAGCAGAGTGAAAAAATAAACAGAAACAAAGATGGCTGCCCCGCGACGCACTTCCTTCAGGCTTGCAACCACTTGTGCGAAGCAGAAAGTATCAGATGGCTCACCAAGCACAAAAGTTGACCGTTGTACACGTCACCATCTCATGTGGGCGGTGTCAACACGTGCGACGCAGAAAATTACCACATTGTGAAGACGCTACAGATTGATAAAACTTGTGACATCATGATGACGTCAATGTTAGTTCACACAAAGTGACGTAATCACATATGATAACTTAGCTAGGGCGATTGTGGACCGCTCCCAAGCTCGTACAGGTGTATCCGTTCGAGCACTTGCTTCCGGTGTTTCAAACATTTAATAAAGTAATCAGAATGATCAATAAAACTTAATAGTTTTGGAGAAAGTCAAGATATACATTGTATACGTATGATTTAAGATAAGAACCAGTTCGAAATTACCCTAGATGGGCAATAATAGATAATTAGTACTCCATTATGTGCACTGTCTAGTCTGAAGAAATGGGCTAACGGAGTGAGGCATTTGTCAGCACTCATGGAAGAACCGCTGATGCTGCATCGGGCTAATCTAGCCAAGTTAATTAGCTGCCGCCATCTGCGAACAGCTCAGGGCTAATGAATAGCCGAAAAGAGCAGGTTTACTCATCCGGGCGAGGGTGCACTTGTTCCGGTTTACGGAGGCCAAATCGTTGTCAAGCCTGGCAATTGGTTGAACCAGGTGTGTCATTTCGTCGTTCTGGTGAATATTCCTGTTAATATAGCTGTTTATCTTGTTGTGAAACTGCCTTTTGGGCGTGTTCAGCACTGTATAGCTTAGGTGGACACTAAGAACAAAAACACGATTTATCTCCCTAAATAAATTACTCTTTCACAGTACTGAAGTCACCACATATGTGCCGAGAAGGCATTTGGCAAGCGAGAAAAAAATCAAAAGAAAATGCAGGATGTCTCAACCCCTTGAAGATGATGGACCGAATACCATAACGTCATAGAAATTTGACGGCGTCAGCAAGGACTTCGATGGTTTCTAAACGGTGAAATAGAGCTAGATGTATTTTGAGGTTGCCAGAAACTTAACATGCCAAGTTTTCCAAAAAATCATTAAGTGAAAGTCTCACACTACAAAAAAAAAGCAGTGAAATTCATGTCGTCACGTGGAGTGATTTCGGCATGATATAGACACTAAGTACTTCACAATGTGCTAAAACTATGCAGACAGTGACACTAGCGCGCATTGGAATAATATCGGCAAACAGCAATCATGCTTCATGACTCACGTTCGAAGTCGTGACGAACGCGTGACGTAGCTCGAACTCCTCTTGTTATTCATCTATATGAAACTCATTTCAATCATCGGCTTTGTACGAGTCGCTTCAACTCTGTTCGTACTTGATGGAGGTGCCCAAGATTTGCAGCGATAGATCTGTGAGGTAATTAACTACATGGTTAAGGTCATTTGATGATGATTCAGAAAACTAATTCAAGACCTCTTTAGTGAAAACCCCTTGTGGATGCACTGTTTAACTGGGGCCTATATTTCGCATACGATGTCTTCTGATAAGGCTAAATTGACAATTATCTTTGGTGTCAATGGCAGAAACTTTTATTAAGTGCACTGCAGCCAAAGACGCATATTTTTCGATATATCGGTCTTCATCGATGCTCTACTTTACATCAGAAACAATTCCTTATTTGTGTTTGAGGAAGTTCCTAAAACAGAGGTGCACCACGTGGGATTTCCCACGCTACCACTAAAAATCGGTGGTAAAGTGCATGCCAACATTCCCTGGCACCGCAGAGAAGTAAAAACTTAATCTCTTTCGCTTCCAGGTTTCTCGTACAGAATCGATCATGCAACGAGAAAAATCAATAAACAAATCTGTAGCTGCAGTCGTGAACGCAGATCACCTAGGTAATCATGTCATCTTCCAGACGCTCATGAGAGACACTGCAGGAAAACGGCCCTCGTCGATGATTGAGCGGGAGCAAATCTGCGAAAGGCAATTTTTCTGCAGCGCTGCTCGTCGACTAGACGTGTGCAAAATCATGACTAAAGAACAGCACTGCAAAGCTTTTCCGGATGGTCTGTTGGTCGTGCGCGGGTTAAGGAATCCCCGCTTTTATTGCGCGCATTGCTAGACACGCCCCCTCCTCGGAAGCACTAATCTTTTCCTTCTGCCTCATCTTATTACCTCCTGCATAGCTTAAGACTGCCTTTGATATATAATGGGAAACTCCCCAAACCAAAGAAGAATTGTGTGGTGATGGCCTAGCCAGGAGCAGTCTCTTCTGTTCACACAAAAATGCCTAATCAATCCTGTCCTTTTTGGAGGCCCCGCGATGGCATGTATATATGAGCGATCTATTATAACGCAATCTAAAATTTACTGATCACCGTATATTGCAAGTTAAAATGGAAGAGCACTTCCAAAATTCCAAAGTTGGCTCGGAAAACCCCTGTATTCATTGAGACGGGGTCGGTCAAGATAGAATAGAATGCGCGCGTCTTACTTCTTGCATGATAGGAGATGCTGTGCACAGGGATGCCACACGAGCAAACAGCAAATGGCGACGTGACCAGGAGGAAGGAGGAACATAAGGAAAAGGCGAGGTAGGGATGTTACGCGACTACCATTCGTTGGCGCGTCCCGGCGGCCACCTGGCACCATGCCAGGGCTCGGATGGACGGCTGTAGGCATGGGACGTTAAAAGACCTCTCCTTAATAGACACTTTTAGTAGGGCGTACATAACGAGCCTACGTACGCGGCACGATACATTGCGTACACTACATGCAAAGCACTCAAGGACACTTTTAGTTCACCGTATTGACCGTACCGAGATACGTTTCGTTCAACTAGACATAAGTTATTGGGAATAAATCAGCTTATGGGGGCTTTTTAGTGCACTCGTGTGGTAGCAGCCGCCATAATGGCCACTAGCATCCGAGCCAAGGCAAACACTTTGGATCTATGGTTGCCCCGCCGCGGTGGTCTAGTGGCTAAGGTGTTCGGCTACTGGCTTCGCAGGTCGCGGGATCGAATCCTGGCTGCGGCAGCTGCATTTTTGATGGAGGCGAAAATGCTGTAGGCCCGTCTTCTCAGATATGGGTGCACGTTAAAGAACCCCGGGTGGTCAAAATTTCCGGAGCCCTCTACTACAGCGTCTCTCATAATCATATGGTGGTTTCGAGATGCTAAACCCCACATATAAAGCAATTGGATCCATAATTAACATAGGTTTGCTCAGTTTGCTCAGTTACGCGAGGTTTTGCGTGTCCGGATGCCTAAACCGACCGCTGGTTTGTACTTCTGCTATAGCAGCGCAACATCGTCCCTAAAGTAAAATATACTCGATTTAGGCCGGCTTTGTTGCTCTCCGCGTTCGACGCCATGGCTGCCATTTTGCTATCTGCTTTCTATTTCAATCGAGATATCACACGTGCATGACGCCGCGAACGCTCCGCCTCGTTACGTTTACGCACGCATTCATGGAATAGATACGTTACGCACTGCGCATGCGCACTTCTCTCTCGTAGCTATGCTGCGTACGTAGGCTCGTCAAGTACACCCTACTAAAGGAAGGGAGTTTTAGAATAGCGCACCACAAGCCCTTGCGGTGTGGTCGCTGCCACTGCGTATGCGTCGTAACGCGAGTCGGCGTTCGCGTTCGCGGACCGCACACAGAAAATCCGAAATTTTGTGCGGTGATAGCGGCCCGTATGTGGCCCGCAAGCGCTGGTTTTGAGGCTACGGTAACGCTTCGATCGTGCGTTGCGGTTCGCAGAAGGGCAACCACTATTCTAAAATTCATATGGCGCCCGCTACGCCCGCAACGCCCGCAAAGCCCACAGCGCTTGCAAACGGTATTCAAAAACTTCCTAGTGTCTAATAACTCTGTTACGTTTCGAACGAGTTGAACGCGTTGGAAGAGCTGGTTGATCTTGATATAATCGAGCTTTGCAATCTCGCGAACGTGAAGATAGAAACACGCGGAACATTCAAGGCGCAGCAGGGAAAATGATTGCACGATGCGTTATTGCTAAGTTAGTGCGTCATCCACTGGTGGACATAACTGATTCACGAAATATTACCTATGTTGTTAACATCTAATGTCACTTTCGTCAACACAATTCAGACCATAAGCGCATACTACAGTGCAAATTACTATCCTGGTTTTCGAACAACTCATGTGACACTTTTTCGCGCCGAAAGAGTTATTAAATCGAACGTCTCAAATACTTCATCAGACGCAAGATTTGGTTAGTTGGTTGTTGCTCAGAGACCTGGCGCAACCCACCACGGGAAATCGGCCATGATTTGACCATTGGCACCACTTGTCAGTGGCGTCTTGCGTGCCGCAACATGGGGAAACAGGGATGCTAAAAATAATCATATCGAGATGACGTTCCCATGTGATCTCGAAATGACGTCACCGGTTTCCAAGAGAGAGATAAATATGCAAGGAAAGGCAGGTTTCCAACATTTGTGAAGCCGTTATGACGTCATCATCACGTCACGTGACGTACTTCGCACGTTGATGTCATCGCGTCACACCGTTGGTTGATAAAAGGTGGTTACATCACAGAGGCAATGGAAAATTACACGAGACGCCTCCAATCTTGAAGGCAGTGTAATTACTAACGTTAGCTACAGAAATCTTTTGAAAGATGGAAGAGCAGCATCGATACTTTGACTGAAAGGAAAAAGAAGATGGCTTAGCCTTCGAGTCACCTTAAATAAATGCATAAAGAACCCTGTGAGTTTTTCTCCGCGAAAACATGGGGTCCTGAAATATTCTGAACCAACTTCTTTCACTTTGCCGTATCCCCGAATCTCGTTTAATTAGCCGCCTTAGGTTCACTTCGTCATAGTAGGAGAGAAGACGCACGTCTTGGCCATTGCAGTGTGAATAGAGGTGTCTTAAAGCCCTACTGAATGAGGGCAGTGTATCAGGTGTCATTAACTTGCAATATCTCGAATAAGGAGCCTATAAAGCCCTAAGGATGTTGTCAGGGAGGACTCGAGGACGACGACGTTCTTCCTTTGGTTTCTCCCAAAGATTTACGTAATCGCCACAGTTAACCTAAATACTGAACGAAATCGTAATGTGGTGCTGTGAAGACTTCTTCAGCTATGATTGCGTCAACGAAATCCAGCGTCGTTTAATTTTCTTGCAATCTTTTTTTTAAAGGAAGGATGAAAGTTACGCTTCTTATCAGCTTTGGCAACGCCATTCACACCGAAAATACCGCTCAATATTTAGGAAGTGTACATCGAATTATACGATATAACGAACTAAATAACGTTTTCTTTGCTTTAGATGTGAAGCTGCATCGGAGAATGTTGAATAGGGACGACATAGAAACACTGCTAAGGAAGGCTATTGCGCTCTAAAGAGGCAAGTCTTACTGTCGAAATATTGGATGCAGTGGCATTCCTTGTACAGAAATTCATTGCCGTGGATTTGTGAAGCGAGACGTCCGAGAACATTCCTTAATTCTTATTTTTTGCGTACCAGGAAAATATTGACTCAAATAAATTACGACTCATTCGGAAACGTATAAGTCTAGCAAGGGTTAGAAACTCGAGTCAGGCATTTAACTGGCAGCCGGTATTGGTGGTGACATGGTTGAAGCGAAAAATATATGAATATAAGAGACGTTTTTTATCTCGCTTTTTTTGCATGACGCACATCACTACGTCCGCGACGAGCCACGGCAGGGCTGGAGGAGTAGCACGCGCACACTGTACTGTGCGTGTGCCACTCCTCTACCCCGGCCGTAAGCGAGCAAACATTAGGTTGGCCGCAGTTTCGAGAGTTCACCGACAGTGCCAACTGAGGTTCCTCTGGCGGGAAGAGGAAATGTTTCTAAATAAGGGCAAACATAGTAAAACAAAAAAACTAGCAGCGCGAAGAAAACCAGCATCGGAGGAAGAGCGCTTCTATTTGCGCTGCTGGAGAAGCGTGAAATTGAATCTCTTTAGGGGAACCTCAGAAAGCGGCACGACCACCGCGCGCAGGCACGAGGGCCCTTTTAGTCCACGTCGTTTCTACTCTTTGTGCATTTGGTTGCCACCCGCTGTATAGAATTGCACTGCACAGACTATTATTGCGGCTGCCGCACTTGAGTTAGGAACAATATTGAAAAGAACGTTTGAGATTACTTCAATTAAATATTTTGTTTGAAGATAATAGTCTTTTTTGAGATACTTCAACGCAAATTTGTTGTCTTTGTGTCGTTCTCTTTGACTTTCCGTCATAAGATTTAGCCACCCGGCGAAAACTTAAGCCTCTGCTCAACCCCCAGCCGTCTTGATCTGGTGACTGCGCTAATACTGGTGAATATTGTCGATGAAAAGCAAATATTACACATATCTGAGGAGCAACAATAATACATTGGTGTGCTTTCCCTTACTAGAAAATGCATGTATAGGTGATTCTAAAGACTCCAGCGCTTCTTACAGTGTGTTGACAATGCGACGCTATGCACTATAAAGCGGGGGTTTCCTTCGCTTTGCTAAGACAATATGGTGCTGCCACCTACCAACTACTCGGCATTCTCCACAAGCTTTTGTGTCCGACATTACTGCGAGATGGCGTCCATGTCTGACGTAGTGACTACAGAGAGAAGATTGTTGTCTTTTACAAGATTTGCAGCGAAGCACAACGATACGCAGACGCTTTATACTTATAGAATTAGCTGAACGCCCCTTTTCCTTATGAGCCTGCTTGCACGGAAAAATAATAAAATAGTGTAGAGGAGCGGGAGCCACATTCTAGTTATCTCCACCATCGGCACAGCCTTTCACCTTTAGCCAACAGGAGAACAAGTAATCGAGCAGAAAAAAATGAATTTTATGCAAGACTGACTCAGTTCGTTAAGTGTGCACGAGAGACCATCTTAGAATTTATAGCCGCATCGCACAGTGTAGTTTGATATGGACTAAACAGGTCGCTAATAGTTCGCTGTTAAAGCATGGCGGAAAATGGTGGAGAAGGTTTTTGTGCTTGTCACAACTATGACAGAGCGTATCTGGCGGTCCTTCGTCTAAAAGCATCAAAAGCATCGGTGGGCTGCCGCTAGAGACGCTAGTGGCGTTCCTGTTCTGATCTGTCTTAAGTGACTTCTGTGGGAAGTTGAGGTTTATATTATCTGGACATTTCTAAAATTCGTTTAGCGTTTCTCTAAAGTCTGCATTTTATCCTTCAGATGCTATAATTTTACATTCACATATCTTTTGCCACAAAAAAAAAACGATCAGTGGCCACTCAATGTACAATATTAACTGAACAAATATGGTACAGTTGAACGAGTCACGATAACTTGAATATACAGTTGACTTGTAGGAGTCCACATTGCAGTAAAGCGTCCACACACACACACACACACACACACACACACACACACACACACACACACACACACACACGCACACGCACACACGCACACACGCACACGCACACACGCACACACGCACACGCACACACGCACACACGCACACGCACACACGCACGCGCACGCACACAGACACACAGACACACACACACAGACACACACACACACACACACAGACACACACACACACACACACACACACGCACACACACACACGTTCTAGTTATGGCCACAACAAAACGGCTCACACCCAATCCCGTATATGGCAACACATATGTGTTCTTCCTAAGCGCTTACTTATGTAAACCTCTAAAAGATACTTAACGAAGTTCGTCTTGAACTTCAAGCCCCACTCTAACTAGTTTCTGTGATCTGTGCGATACTTGACAATTAAGCATGGAAGTGTTTATGCCAGGGTCCACCAAGATATCACTGACGCACTTCCGTCATAAAAATGGCGTGTGAATAATAAATTTAAAAGATAAAAAGAAGAGTTCTGTCAATGAGAGTCGAACCTCCGGGCTCTCGATCGGCGACAACTGCTGCCAGGCACACTGTTCGCTGTCACGGTTACTATCAAATACTTTTCATGCTTTAAAACACGCTTTCTTTATTTACCACTTCCTTCTCACGTTTCGCCTTGTAAAGTGCAATAAGGCATTATGACCGTGGAATACCTGATTAGTTCCTTCAACGCATTGTTTCTACACATCAGTTTCATTCAGTGCTTTTCTAATAGAAGTGCACTTTTGTCCACTTCTTAAAACACTTCCAGATGGCGACCTTACCCAAAGCGTCAAGTGACTCATAGCAATCATCCACAGGAGAAATAGTGCTGCAACGGATACACCAATGCGCTTGCCTCACTTCAACGTACCTTCGCGTTCCGCGCCACGCTAAACATTGTGGCTGGCCCAGTGGTAAGACGCTGCCTGCGTCGCGTTTTCCTCCAATCTGGCAGTGGTGCCCAATAAATACAACACGCCGCGTCTAGGTGACCATGGCCAAAGTTTCACAATCGATGAGTCGTGCTCTTCCGGCTGTCACACCACTTTCTTTAGTTCCGCTCTCACCATTCACAGCTAGAGCTACCACAGGCATTCATAACCACGAAAGCATGTTTGGTCACAAATCAGGTATCAATTACGGACGTCAGTCGTCCTGATAGAGATGCAGCGTTAAGCGTCAACGTGAATGCGTTTACAAAAAAATGGTGCCTAAATTGAGCTGTCAAACACAACAAGCATTTTTAAGCTCTTTTATATAAACGCACAAAAACCACTAAACTACTTCTGTAAGGAGATGTTTTACTTTCGCGTAATACCAATTCCTAAGATGAATAAATCAACCATGTTTGTGTGATAATTTTTGCTCACATATTCAAATATCTCTAAAATTTTTGTCTTCGTGACTACCATAGCATTCCCGTGAACTGGATCCGGGTATCTTGTTTCGATAAAGGATTTTTACCATAGCAAACGAGTCTGTATCTTAAGCCTGTTTGCCATCAGTTAGGTATAATTTTGCTGAAAAGTAAGACAGAGATTCCGAGTGAGGGTTAGTAAGTGAATTATCTAAATATAAAAAATAAACAAACAATAACGGTTTTATTTCCTCTAAAGCAAAGTTGGCGGAGGGCGTAAGAATAAAAGCGACGATCCACCCGAAGATTAATGCGGAGGTCTTAGTTCTTTTTCTAGTGTAGGCTTTACGAGATACTCATCAACCATACACAACCAGCCAAGGAGGTGGTGGCTACAGTACACAACATATACACAACAGAAACAAAATAGGAATAACTTAATGTGAAACACACTGTAGATGGCACTGGTGGCAAGAAAACGCGTGATACTTTAAAGTATGGTAGGACCCAGAGACCACATTCAGAACTAATTTATTAAAAATACTGTCAATAGTAAATAATGCATAGCAGTCGTATTGATTTTCCAGGGAGGAAATTTGAAGAAGAGCTTTCATATCTCGAGAGAAAAATCTGAAATAACTTTTCCTGAGAAGCGACGTAGTATTTTTATAAATGAGGGGAACATGTTGTAGCGTTGAACACGTTGCTGTCTGAGTGTGCGTTTAGACAACATGTGGTAATATCAATCGGAAGTAGCCATAATATCAGCAACTGGTCAATAAATGACAAATTTTATTTCGGACAATACACCCACCCCCCAGCAACGAATAACAAAAAATGGCAGGTCCACGTCCTCCTAGAATCGATAATATGCGAAGCAAGATTGAGGAAAATTGATATGTCACTTTCATACTAGCATAACATTCTGAAACGGACTTAAATATGCCGTACAGGACTTCCACGACATGGTTATCATTTTTGAATGGGCCTTTAGCTTTATTGTCTATTCAATCACGTGATACAATATTTATTATTGCGTGACGTGATATGTGGAGCTAGCGAAACCGCCGCGAGCACACTATGAGCTTAGCATGTAGTCATGATCTACATCACACGTATGTCATGATTATTATTTATGGACGTGTCATTTACCTAAGTCATTTATCCACGTCAAGCGATACCAAATAAGGTGTATGTGGAGCTATCAAAACTGCCGCGAGTGCGCTACGAGTGTAGTTTGTTGTCATCTTCTTACATGACACTCATGTCATGATTATCATGTTTTCACCAGCCATGCCCCATCGAAATCCACTGAGGTCACGTAACACAAAATCTGGTATATGTAATGCTAGTGAAACAGCCGCGAGCACATCATGAGCGTGACATGTAGTCATGTTTTTATATGACACGCATCTCATGATTATCATGTTTGCACCAGGCATGCACCTTCATCCTCCCTTCACGTACCGTAATACGCAATTTGCTATATGTGAAGCTAGCGAAACACCCGCGAGCAAACCATGAGCGTGGCGTGTAGTCATGACTAGTGATAAGATGAAAATCATGACAAGAATCTAATGATTTCCACGTTAGTTTGTGTTACTTATGTTCGCCATGCAGACATGTCACACCATATCAGTTTTACAAAACGTCATGTGACCGAAACTACCGCAAGAGGAGCAAGACCGTGAAATGTAAATCATGACATAGAATTCATGATTTCCATGTTATGACGAGTCAATTATGTTTGTCATACCGTCATGTTATTTTGGTATCGATACCATTGTCGAGACGACCAGGGGAGCTGAGAGTTGTAGGCGGCTAGATAGATAGATAGATAGATAGATAGATAGATAGATAGATAGATAGATAGATAGATAGATAGATAGATAGATAGATAGATAGATAGATAGATAGATAGATAGATAGATAGATATGCTCAATGTCCCTGATGTTCACTAAGAAATACTTCGCAATTAAAACATAATTCATCGTTTCGCTTCCTGCGATCTAACAGAAGGGCTTTGCCCCTATGTGAGTCGCGTTGCGTCAAAGCACGCTTTACAAAAAAAGAAAGGTCAGGTTAGAATTTATTTGGGTAACTGGTTTTTGTTTTTGACTGCAGTTCATTTGTGTCATTAGCTTTAAAATTGCCTGAAGATATAGCCGTGTTTACTATGAATATGTGACATTCAAGCATATATGAATTTATGAGAAGCCGGTGGTAATCTCGTTTGTCGTGTGATGTCTCTAATGAACTAGGATTTCAGTTGTGGAACTTGAATGCAGCTCTTGAATACTTTCAAAAGACGGCCCTTCTCAACGCAAAAAATTCTGGATCTTCTTTATTGAACCTACCAGCCCTAGTACGTGCTGTGCGATTCGTACGCTCTACAATGTTTCTTCGTACTCAGTGAATCGGTATATGAACCAGTCAGCGTAGAAAGTAAGTGAGAATATCAAATGGGGCACGCACGGAAGAAATAGAATATGAAGACATAGCATGAAAAATGTTCTCTAAGAAAGCTAAATATGCTTGAATATATTATCGCTGTTATTGCTTTTTTGGATTTGCTTAGTAGCATCCGATAGCAAATGCCGATTTTGGTACATCTTTTTGTTGATATAGGTACATATAACTATATTATAACCATGTCCACCAGTGGCCAAATCCCCAGTGTTCTGAAGAGCAATAGCTCAATGTTTGCTCGAAGTCCAAAGATGTCTCACAATTGTCAAAAACGTCCCGCATTTGTTATTTTTACACATTTTCCTAGGTTATATATTTTGGTATGCTTTTTGTTCTTTCCTTCAACATGTTCTGTACTTGAGGCTTTATTTCTTTTTCCGGTATATAAGAAAAAGCGAAACAAAAGCAAAAGGCTAAACCTGACGGAGGCTTTTGCTCTGAAATATAGTCTACTACACAGCTTAGACACAGATAAAAACGACTTTTTACACAAAAACTAAAAATCAGCAAATTAGAATCAGACCAATAAACACTACAATGTGAAAAAGAACAGAACCATAAGCATAACAAAAGACAAAATACCAATAAAGAAAAACATCATTATCGCAATGTGTAAAATAGGTGAGATCAAAAACACATTTCAAGACATATACAATTCAAAAGCAAACAAGAGCATTGAAACTATACAGTTAACAATTAGTACACATAAAGTAATAACTAATCGAAATATTATATTAAACATATTCAATTGAGTTATGTAGGAGCATTCTCTTGAACTTCTTTACTTGCGACTGCAGAAAAAATATTTTTGGCTTCTTACGGTGAAGGAAACAAGTTTTTTTTCCCTCCACGTCCACGAACTTCGTTTTATAACTTTCTTCTCTACTTTTGAAGCCTATCTTTCTATGTTCCGCTCCTTCAAAGAGTACCACAGTCAAGTACCACAGTCTCATTTCTTTTCATCATATGCTCATCATATACAAGTACCGCCATCCAGCGGACATTCCAAGGACTAAACGAGTGTATGTACCACATTTCAGCTGTCAGCGCTTTAACACCGAGAGCGTGATAACGACGCCGTGCTACGTTTTTCGTGAACTATGGACATGCGGGTATGTGCCACAGGTTAGGTACCACTACGACAATGGGGGACGCAAAAGCCACGCCATTAGGGGCTTCGCCCTTGAAAATAAACAGAAAACAATCATTTGTCGCGCGGAATCGAACCAGCAGCCTTCTTATTCTGAGCTCACAGCGCTAACCACTATGCCACAGAACTTGCGTTGTCTGGAGTGCTAATAAAACCATATATATATAGACTATACACTGTTTGGAAGCCCTCGAAGTTTCGAAACTTTAGCGCGTTTTCGTTACCAGGGGTGAGGTGGCGAGACGGCCTCACGTTGGGCGTGCTCTTAATGTCATCGCCTCTGCGCAGTGCCACTTCTACGTAGCATGGTCTCTCGTCCACGCGCGCTTCTCAGGCTCGTAATTCGAGAAAGGACGAAGGTCACTTCGCATGCTACCACAGCCACGTTTACAAAAACAGCACGCTCTGAACAGCATACTAGCACACAGATAGTGTTGAGCTGCGAAAGTTGTTAGTCGGCGCTCATCTTGTGCATGCTAGTTTCGTGCGTGCTTTCTGCTTGAGGTGTGCGCTGCATGT
The DNA here is from genome assembly GCF_043290135.1 of Rhipicephalus microplus. Taxonomy (NCBI): domain Eukaryota; kingdom Metazoa; phylum Arthropoda; class Arachnida; order Ixodida; family Ixodidae; genus Rhipicephalus; species Rhipicephalus microplus. Next base: position 85,519,696 of record NC_134704.1, read on the forward strand.
TTACAGTTGGCTGCTATTCTTAACGTGACTTTGCAATTTGTTGCTGTTGCCTAAACAATGCGCAATAAACGCTCAGATACCTGGGTGAAGACACGTTTTGCTTTCGTGTTATTCCTATTTCAATATAGGCAGATCAACCACATTTTTTATCAAGTTAGACGTTCTAAACTGCCACTACAAAATCTAGAAATGAATGCACATACATACATTAAAAAGCCGCATATATTTTGTATTAGCAGTTGTTTACAGTTGCGTAACGATGCCAGCAGCAACATGGATATTAGCAACACCAGAAACGGTGAGCTGATACGAAGTGCTTGTGTTTGCGCTGGTGCGCACGAGAATGGTAGCCATGAGCACTGCTACACAGATGAACTTCGTCGAATGGGGCCCAACTACACTTAACATTAACCTGACATCACGGTTGTATAATAGGAGTACATATATCATGCTTATAAAATTGAATAGCCAGTACTGCAACCACAATTATTGTTACACGAACATTAGGGTCTATTTGAAATGTGTTTCTGAGGCCTGGCGTTGCTCTGTGGTAGAATACTTCATTGCGATGCAGAATGATGGCGTTCGATTCCTGCTGTTACACTCACAATAATTGTTGGCATTCGTCTGGCCAGCCCTGCCTATGGCAACGTTCAGTCGTTAAAGTTACCCATGTGTGTTTCACCGTTCCTGGATAGATATAAAATGTCTATCATTTGTGACACATACCCGCATATACCCACTTCCGGGTATGTGCCACCGTTTAAGTGTTTGGCGAAGTATGCGAAAAGATTGCCTTATTATTATTGTCATGACGGGCGAGTCGTATTTCGGAAATCATCTTACCCTCCCGTAGTAATTTTGGTGTACCCAAGTTAAAGGGCGAATCGTGAGAGCACTCCGGCGTAGGTGGAGAGATAGATAGATAGATAAATAGATAGATAGATAGATAGATAGATAGATAGATAGATAGATAGATAGATAGATAGATAGACGCGAAAAGTGCTAGCAGTACGTAAAGAAATGGTTAGAAGATATAAAAACAAAACTAAGTGGACATTTAAACTTAAGCTGTGAAAAAGCAGCGCACGTACAGACGTGGTCATGGAGCGAATCAACCAAAAGTAAAAGATGTGTAGTGTTGTTTCTGATGGTTGTTAATATAATGTCAATGAACACGTCTCAGTTCCATACGATGGAGAAGGAATCTCATCTGTTCAGGTACGGCAGAACTGTACGCTTTCACTCTCGGCATCTATTTATTTAGAAGCTTATTAAAATTTCGATAACTCACTAAATAAGTGAACGGTTCATCATAAATAAAATACCATAAATAAATAAACTGAGACAGACAGACAGACAGACAGGCAGATAGATAGATAGATAGATAGATAGATAGATAGATAGATAGATAGATAGATAGATAGATAGATAGATAGATAGATAGATAGATAGATAGATAGATAGATAGATAGATATAAAAAGCACAAGGTTGTTCATGACTGAAAAAGCATTGCATAATATAGAAAATACTTTATTGTCGCAGGAAAAAACGGTCGGCATTAGCATTGGTAGACTGAAGCCTGCTGCTATGCCCGGGAAAAAAGAAAATGGGATAAAGTGTGGAGAAGAGGAAAGGAAAAAAGTTGCGTCAATATAGCAATTCAGTCTCTGGGATGACGAACTCAAGAAAAAGTAAAACGATAATCATAAACATTAAGTTTCACTGGAGCCTGGACGGTGCATCAAGAGCCACGCCAACATGAATTTCTCGCAGGCGCCCACACTGACGGTGCTGTTGGGATCAGTAAACCGTACAACTTCGTACAAACCATCTTAATAAACAGTTCGCGTCGCATCGCGAGTTTCACTGACTGGACGCAGGAGAAACGTGAGCATACTGCACCAGAAACTATTTCTTACGGTCGTTTATAGAATGATCTCGTCCACAGATTTACGAGCATTGAAGTTAACGCATTTCTTGGCAATAGGCACCACTTGTATGATTGAAGCGGTTTCACTCGAATCCTTAATGGGCCATAAGCACGCGAGAACTACAAGTTTCGGAGATGTTATTCGTGAGGTCGTGTTAGTTTTCTGGAAAGTCCACGAAGGTTGTTATGCGTTGCATTCAGGTTCATATGGAACTGTCACTTTCTTTATAAAGAGGTTAGGTGATTTTGGAACCCATAAAGTAATGTATAAAACTGTTTGGGCAATGAAATATTGTGTGCTTGTAATATGTTTTTTCTCTATCAACTCTCATATTGCGTAAAAAAAAGAGAGCGTTCCCTATACAGTAAGTCATAAAAAACATAAAATGCACTAATGCGGCACAGTAAGTTGAAGCATAAGAAATCCAGCAAAAAAGGTACCTCTAAGAAAAAAATATATAGAAAGATGTAAGAAAAGCTCGAGCTGACCTTATAAATTCAACATCAATTTGTCATAATAACAAGACTTGACATTATTGTCGCATCATACAGGCGAGCTTCCACTCTCTCCTCGCCCACACCATTCCTGATAAACGTCGAAGCTCAAACACGGACATCGAATTGTTTTTAGCGCCGCCACGCCGTGGTGGTCCAGTGGCTAAGGTGCTCGGCTGCTGACCCGCGGGTCGCGGGATTGAATACCGACTGCAGCGGCTGCATTTTCGATGGAGGTGTAAATGTTGTAGGCCCGTGTGCTTAGATTTGGGTGCACGTTAAAGAACCCCAGGTGGTCGAAATTTCCGGTGCCCTCCACTACGGCGTCTCTCATATTCATATCGCGGTTTTGGGACGTTAAACCCCACATACGTTGCAAAGCGGCGATAAGAAAACTTGAGAAAGGAGCGTGGTAATATCAGTACATGTATCAAGGAAATATATTTAACTAAAGCATGGTGCAAGAATACTCTAGGTGAGCCAATGCCGCGAAACGAGCGCTAGGTGGGGAGGGACCGATTATGTTCTCGTTTGCGGCACGCCGATAGATGGCTCACCGGACTGAGGACCGTGGCGGGCTGCTGGCAAATTTCGCAAAGCACATCCGGCACGTGGGCTACGGTTTACAAATCTGAGAAAACCGGGTTATCGCGTGATAACAATCACGTGACACGCATAGAGTGGCACTGTGATATAGAGGATGAGAAGGGAGAAAGTTGACGGTGCGGTGAGGGTGCTGAGGCGACGATAAATGAGCGCTGATACTTCCCTAGGTACTGGGGCTTATTTACATCGATAGTGGGGTGGCGGAACTCTGGGCATAAAGTCCCTTAATATAAGGAAAGTACCGACACTCTCCTTTATATACTCTTCAAAGTGTCCAACCCGCCTCTCCCAAGTGTCCAAAATCTTATCTATATCCTCTCCCGAACGGCCACCGTGCGGGCGCTGGCCCTATAACTCGGCTCGTGCTACTGTCATATTAAGACAGTTATGTCACGCTGATAACAAAAGCAATGCTCGTGGCGGCCCGAGAAGCCACAGGTGGGATAGGACATGCGGGATAAGACGGGTGCGGCGGCCCGGTTAAAAGGATTGCGGTACTTTCCTAAAAATAGGGAGTTTTAGAATAGCGCACCGTGAGCACTTGCGGTGCGGTCGCTGCCACTGCACATGTGTCGTAACGCAAGTCGGCATTCGCGTTCGCGGGCCGCACGCAAAAATTCGAAATTGCGTGCGGTGATGGCGGCCCGCATGTGGCCTGCAAGCGCTGGTTTCGAGGCTATGGGCGGTGATGGCGGCCCGCATGTGGCCCTCAAGCGCTGGTTTCGAGGCTACGGTGTCGCTGCGATCATGCGTTGCGGTTTGCAGCAGGGCAAACGCTATTCTAAAGCTCTTTTGGAACTCGCTTTGCCCGCAACGCCCGGAGTGTTTGACAACGGTATTCTAAAACTCCCTAATGTCAGGTCTTAGGCTAACAAGTCGGAAGCGCACACACATTTATTTTAGAGCCAGAGGTAACATGTTGGAGATGGTGTCGTTGGAACGACTTAGAAGTATGTAGTATGGTGGCACACGTACCTTCGAGTCACGAACAGAACGGGTGTCGACGTCTATTCGACGAACAGCACGCTCCCATTTCGTTGTTCAGACGTCGTCAGGAAACCAGGCAACTGAGCTTTGGTCCATTGTCGTAGTCGCGAAGACACTTCGGCACGCAGCATCGCCCCATCGTGCGGATTTGCAGGCACACACTGTGCGAACATCCAGTGAACTATGCAAATCGTATATTCGCGCCGCAGTTCACAGACACAGAAAAACATGGTCTTCTTAAGTCGCCAACAAGCATACCAGCAAGCTACGAAAGTGTTCGCCAGGCTTTGCGACCTATTTCTGGCGAACAGCGGGAGCAAATGTAGGCCGTCTGTGCAGCGAAACGTGGCGGTCAAACGGAGTGACGTAAGAGCGCACAGCAAGAAGTGAGCAGGTCTGATAATATTTAAATGCATTGGTTCGCCTTTATTATTGTACAACCGCCAGAACATTTAACTGGAACGCTCCGACGTGTGGCCTCGGCTCGCTCGGACTGAGGTCAGCGCCGCCATGCGATGAAAGTAATATGCTTGCTTCAGTTACGGTAGATGAAGCGGGTATAGTTTTCAATAGTAAACTTGTTTGCAGTCTGCCTCACCGGTGGGTCGATTGCACTCACTTTGCATCCCGTTTTCACCACGTTTATTTCGTGCATATTTTATCGCACGCAGCCATAGAGTTTATTGTCGTATACTTATGTCGACAATGAACTATTGCGTGCGACAGATTACGCTCCTTCCCAGTTTTATTTCCCAGCTTACACTGAAAATGAATCACATGTATGAAAAGCACAGCAACCACACTGGAATGCCAAGTCTTGTGCTGACCGTCAACGTACTACATTGGTCTGTGTGTGGTTGGCGGTGGTCCAGCAGTGGCCTGTCTGCCTATACCTCAGGATCACGCGTGTTAACTTCGCTGTGACGACCGTGCATGTGGCGGTAACCAGGACGTGGTCCTGCGTCATGATGCCACAGAAGATCGTTGGAACAAAGGTGGAAAGCTGTACACTAAGACTATACCATTTCAATAATAAGAAAGACATATTGAAGAAGCATTAAAATAAAACACACTATGAAACATCAATAAGAAGCCAAGAGAGAGCTGGCATTCTACATTAGGAACATACATTTAGGAAACACTCAGCATTAAAAAGCTGACGCATGTGTAAATAAATCATGTACAATTCATTGATATGTGGGGTTTAACGTCCCAAAACCACCATATGACTATGAGAGATGTCGTAGTGGAGGGCTCAGGAAATTTCGATCAGCGGGGGTTCTAACGAGAACTCAAAAGTGAGCAGACGGGCCCAAAGAATCTTCGCCTCCATCGAAAATGCAGCCGCCACAGCCGGGATTTGATCCCTCGATCTGCCTGTAAACAGCCGAATACTTCAGCCACTAGACCATTGCGGCGGGGCAAAAATCATGTACGATAGAGAAAGAAAGCATAAAACATTGGAAACAAACACAATGACGTCCACTACTAACAGTCGATGCCTGTACTAGCAGAAAAAAAAAGATATCACTCACAGCATAGAATGCTGCGCTTGCGTGTTCGGCGCGTAGTCGCGGTCCACGTAATGTTCCTAATGAAAACGAATGATTCCCCAGAGCACAATGGCACAGCGCTGCCACCGCTTTTGGTGGGGCATATAGCTTGGCATCCCGGTAACGCGTGACAATTTCAGCAGTGTTCTTTTCGTCAACAGAAACAATTGACACTGCTCACGTACGAGGTCCGACGTCCATACAGATCTGGCGTTCCTCGATGAGATGGCCGCTGGGAAATAAAACTATTGCTATTTGTACACAGCACAGGTGCCATTTTATTAAAACGCCGATCCAAGAAATACGTGACCTGCTTCCAGCTATGCTCCTGTAGAAGTGAAGAGCAGCGTGGCTTTTTTGCTTTCAAAGACGCCACCCCCAACCTTTCCCTTCAGACAATGCTGCCGCCACGTCATCTTGACGTCACAGCAAACCGCTTGTACTTCTGTGCAAATATATTTCATTTTCGTGTGTTATACCAATTTATGTATCAGAGGGATGAACCACGTTTCTTTTTGTAACTCAGATATGCCACACGTACTATTTTTTTTGTTCTTTTGCGGCCAGTATAGTGTAAGAGGTGCTCTTCCAATTTCTTTTTTCACTTTTAATGGTGTAGAAGACTGAATCATATTTTTGCCTCTATTTACCCTATTTTTGGAAAAATTTGCAATACGCTTGCTTCAGCGACCTATCTTCATAATATTAGTCATCTATGGCTTGCTTAATTATGTAGAAGCAGGGAATTCCTGCTATGTTAACCTTTCTGCGTCTTCACGCCAATAAACTAGTCAACTATGTATACTGGTTCCCGGAAAATATGAACTGACGAATGAATTACACGCGAAAGCGTTTAATTTAGAGAAGTGATTGCACCCCCTACTCTGGAAGTAAGGAGTAGCTGGTGCGGTCATTTCTAGAGCAGCGTTTTTATCCATAATTTCAGTTAGTGAAGAATAACACAGACAAAAAGGCACAAGAACAACAAAGCCTCACCTGCACGTGCCTCTTAGTGTGAAAACATTACTCTTTGCCGAAGGCATGATGAAAGATGAACATGTCCCGCAGGAAATGAGTTCAGAGTTTACTGTCCCACGCATACATAAATTGATACTCCCACGTTCTCAGGAGGCCACTCACCAGCACAAAAAATTAATTTACCTGTCCTCCTGAAAGCAACCATGTTGTGTGCTTTCTTGAAGACTGCCTCTGCGTTCCTTGGATGACGATATTATCATTCAGAAAGCTGGAAAAAACATACAAAGACAAGATGAATTATCACGTCCACGTTAAAGCACATGGGTCGTTTACTTTATTATTTGCACAATATTTTCACAAACGTGACGTCATATCTCATTACTGCGTCTGGTCCACCTTCACTAGGTCACAGATGCATCACGCTGTTGTTGTTAAAGACGAGACTCTTCCTTCGGATACGTGAAAACAAACATTTTGGTCTGTCTGTCTGTCCAACGATTCAACCACCCCGCGAACATATGAGCACTTGCTAAACACCCAGACATCTTGAACTGGTGGCTTCGTTCGTTCTAGTAAACATTGTCGATCAAAAAGGGAGTGTTGCACATATCTGAGGCACAGCGTCAATACGAAAATATTAGATGCTGTGTTCCTTTACTAAAAAGTACGCTGATACGCAAGTTGAAAGACTTTAGTGTTTCTTAGGCATCACTGAAAATTTCACGCTATGCAGGATGAAAATGCCATGCTATAAATTAAAAAGCTCTCTGCCGAAAATATGGTGCTGTCACTTGGCATAGGTTCTGGTTTCCATAGCTCATGTTTCCCGACACCATTGCTAGATGGCCTACATATCTGGCGCAGCGTAAGGTCCCTAGATGAAACAAGGTAGCGTCACTAATTGTTCTCGAGCCGTCCTCCTCACTCTCTCGATTACTCCTCTTTTTCTCTGCCATCCACGTCTGTAATTGGTGCATTACTTGCACGTGATCTCGCAAATGGCTGGTGGTGTTATTTATTATTATGCAAAAGGTTCAAAACGAGTACACATGCGCATATGGCTCCAGCCGGATTCTCGCCATGACCAAAGACAAAATCGTAGCCAGAACATAAACTGAAGAGGAGGAGCGCTTCGGTGTGCGCTAAGTCGACCAAGATTGTTCGCCATGCTCCTTCAATGCAACATCTGCGTTTTTCAGCAATGCTCAGTTGCCGTAAACAACAGAAAATGGTTTCGCTCTCTTCAACTTACCTCGTGCTTTCCGAGATGAAGCGCACCATGAAGTCCAACTACGAACAATTTCACGCGAATGCTTTCGTGCAACTCCGTCAACGTATGTCGACGCGGATCTGCGAAGCGAGTTCACTTGTCGGTTTTTATTGAAACACCAGGCGCGCGTCTAATGCGTGTCTAGTGCATGCCAGTTGGTACAAATACATGTGGGTATGCACGTATACAGAGCAGCTGTAGGTTGTAATCAACGCACCTTCAGAAACATTTCACTCTTGACCAGTTCCCGCTTGAGCCGAAACGCGCTGCTTCGAGACACCTCACCAGTAGAACTCTCACTTTTCAGGAAGTTCCCAGCACCGCATCAGAATCACTTGGCATCACGATTGTCCAAATGGGCACATTTAAAAAAAAACGTCATCGCAGTGCTGCCGGACGAGTGTTCGTACCAGTCTGGTCGTAGTTTTTTTCTTGCGTGTGCACAAGCCGGTTGTAATCAATCGTCACAACGTCAAGCCCTGTGGCCACTTAAAGGATCCAGCAAGAAGCACGTTCACTGTGTCACAGCACGAACAAAACACAATCCGAGAAGTGGGCTAGTTAGAACTGGACGAAATACCGCGGCCGTGGAACTAAAACGTACTACGCGAGACGCCATGGCTAGTGGTGTAAAGTATAGAATTGCACAACGTTGCCGGTTGAGTAACGCACATCCCGCTTGCTCTTGTGTTGTGCCGTTTATGTTCATAAAGGTAACTGTTTATTCTACGTCTTATTTCGTTCCATTTTATTTCATTTACATCTATTCACCGTAGCAACAGAACCCAAACCTTCGCTTTTGGATGAAAGTTTTCAACCTAAAAGGGGGCGCTTCAGGCAAATAAGCGAGGAAAAAAAGGGAGGGTGTCGCTACCTTGGAAACTTGTTTCATCTAGGGACCTTAGCGCAGCGTACGGAGCCTTCATGTGCGCGCGTCTACACGGAGACGCGCGCGAAGAAAGGCTCCCTAACACAACGGCATACCTGGCGTGGATGAGACCAGCACTCATGGAATATGGTCGGCAAAAGGCTACTGTCTTTCCACAACGCTTGCACAGAAGTGCACCGATACGAATGCATTTTAAATGCGAAGCATTTCTTAGCGAACTTCGGTGACTTTGATCGTATCTATCTATCTGCCGCCTTAGCGTAGATACAATGCACTCATGATTACGGAGTTAGACAAGGAGAGCAGAAAGGTGGGTCTTAAAATTAATCTGCAGAAAACGAAAGTAATGTACAACAACCTCGGTAAGGAGCAGCGCCAGTTTGCGGGTATAAATTGGCAGCAGCAAGCACAGGACCGGGTTAACTGGCGGAACATGGGAGAGGCCTTTGTCCTGCAGGGGACGTAGTCAGGCTGATGATGATGATGATGATGATGATGATGATGATGATGATGATAATCTATCTGCCGCTTACGTTTGGGTGCTCTCGTGGTCACCCCTTTAACATGGCGTGAACCAAAATTAGCATGGGAGGGTAAGATGGTTTGACAAATATGACGCGCTGGTGAAGACAGGAATAATGTCACAATTATGTCGCGTACGTCGTCAAACACTTCTCGCCAGACAGTGACACATACCCGCTGGCGGGTATGTGCCACTGCTATGCGGGTATGTGCCACAGGTGATTGACACTTAGTATCTACCCAGGAAGGACGAGAACACACATGGGCATTGTTAACACGTGAGCGTTAGGCAATACGCGACATCAGTAGCGTCGACTCAACGAAGGCAAGGAATAAATGTCAGTGTTGAGAAAAACCTGGCAAAGGTAGCGTTGACCCGCGACAATTGCAATTTATATATTTCAGGGTCCCAGCAAGAATCCAACCCAAGCATTCTGCGTGGCAGTCAAGCATTCTACCACAGGGCTACGCCAGTTCTCGGAACAACTTTTTAAATAGACACTAATACTCGTGAAACGTTAATAGTGGTGGCAGTGCTGCCTACCCGAAGGAGTACCTATGTACTCCTTCGATACAGCCGTCCCGTCGTGTTAACGTCAATTGTTTAGGTGCCATGCGCTGAAGTTCATTTTTGTAGCAGTGGTCAAGGCCAGCATCCTCGAGAGCATCAGCGCTTCACATCAGCTTCTGGCGTTGCTAATACGTATGTTCCAGTTGGCATCGTTGCGCAAGGGCAAACAACTGGTTATATAAACTTCTGCAACTCTTCAACCTATGTCTGTGCGTGCACCGTTTGTCCATATGTTTAGTGTCACTTAATGACGTGTCGCTCAATAAAAAAGAACTCCAACACGGTCACCTTCCCTCTGCATGCTTCGCATAACATCGATTCCCAGGTACGTGGAATCTGCCGAATTCTTTTTTGTGTGTGAAATATTGTCTTTGATTTTCGTTGCCTTCGACCACTTACAATGGTATGGTTAAAAGGGAAGGAAGGAATAATATAAATAGAGCAGGTGGTTTGGGCGTTTGGGCGAAAACAGCAATATGATTATGATAGACGCCGTAGTGGAACGCTCTGGAAATTATGGCCATCAGAGTATCTTACACCGCAGAGGAAACTGAATTTTCCGAACTCAGACTGTGAACTACAACCAGTTGAGCAAACTCACAGGAAAGTGAGACATTGAAGGCATTGCTCAATATTAAGTGAGTGCAGCGTGTGGTTCGGCACAGCGCGAGCAAATTATCGAACTCTAGACTACGGCACTGACTTGCCTAAACCTCAGACATTTGTGGCATTGAAGTGGCCTTGGAATTACTGGCAACAAACGATGCAGCAAGTGGCCTATTTTGACATGTGAGTGCAGAGTTTCACCTTTTAATGTCAGTTTTATACAACCAGAGGTTCCCATGCAACACCTATGTATATAATATATTTATGTCATCAACCATGGGTATTATAAGACTGGTCAAGTCTGTGCTTGAAACAGAGATGGCGACACCATAGAGTACACTAGTAGTGGTACCCGGCCTGCTGGGAAGTAGGAGTGAACGTTTATGCTAACAAATTACGTAATTTTACTTAGCTGGCTCAGAGAGAGAGAGAATACGCATTTAATAATAACAAATGCCCACTGAGCCTTCTTTGGGTGGGGCCCTCAGTCCAGGGCTCCATTGCCTTGCGCGACACTGCGAGCCCACTGGACCAGCTGCTGCTGTTCCTGCCGGCGTAAGCTGAGCAGTGCAGACTCCCAAGAGGAAGGGGTGGAATCGGGAATGGGAGGCACGCCCTGTGGGGCAGAGCATTCCCACGTGGAGTGGTAAACCGTCGGTACGGATGCACAGAAGGGGCAGTAGGAGGGTTAGAGAGTCGGATGAAAGCGATTTAGCATATAAAGGCAAGGAAATGAATTGGTCTGTAGTTGCCGCCAAGCGACAGTATCTGCTCTGTTAAGTGAAGAATGAGGGGGAGGATGTGTATAACGGCTCTGTCGATAGTACTGCAGCGTAGCGTTGTAGTTTAGTGGTTCTGTCGATGCGTCGTCTGGATTGGACAGCTCTTCCAATGGAGCCCGGCCGGTCAGCTCTCGGGCAACCGCATGAACGCGTTCATTACCATGGAGAGAGGCGTGTCCAGGAGTCCAGACGATACGCACAGGACGTGATGCGGACGGTGAGACAGAAGAGAGGATATTGTGTGTATGTGCAGCCACAAGTCCTTGAGCGAAAGCATGGCAAGCAGCTTGTGAATTTGTTACAATAGTGACAGGGGAGTCATGTGACAGTGTCGTAGCGTGAACAATTGCCAGAGCGAGAGCTCCCTCCTCTGCCAGACCACTGTCTGTGGTGCGAAGTGTGGCAGACGCCACAAGGGCGTCTGTGTCATCTGTCACGGCTAAACACATGGCTGACTTCTCTGGGTAGCGTGCTGCATCAGTGTAAAGTACTTGTAAGTCTGATGTACCATCACCAAAGACGCGTGTCATAGCCTGAACTCGGGCACGTCGACGACCGGCGTGGCGGGAGGGATTCATATTGCGTGGAATTGGAGGCACTTTGATGAGTGCGCGGACAGTAGAAGCAAGTTTATATCGCGGTACTTGTGCGGGTTTTTGAGAAATCAGGTAGCCAAGACGAGACAGGATGGCGCAGCCCTGACGGGTCTGCCTGAGCCGTTGGAGCTGACTGTTGTGCTGGGCCTCGATGAGTTCCGTTATGGTGTTGTGGACTCCTAATTGAAGGAGGCGTTGTGTAGATGCGTGTGGAGGTAAGCCGATAGCCGCCTTCACAGCTGTCCGTAGAAGGATGTCCATCTTTTTTGTTTGAGCTAGAGTGAGATTGTGAAAGGGAAGATGATAGGTGAGCCGACTAACTATGAGTGCTTGTACTAAGTGGAGGACATCCTTCTCACAGAGGCCTCTCCTGCGATTGGTGATGCGTTGAATCATGTGTGTAATTTGAGTTATCTGCTGAGCCAGAAGGTGTGTAGTGTACGAGGCCTTGCCGTCGGACTGAAGCTAGAGGCCTAAAATGCGAATTCGTGGTACCAGAGAGATAGGATGGCCATCAAGAAACAGCGAAATGTCAGGAGAATCAGCGGTTTTGCGGCGCCGCTTGTATACTAATAACAACTTCGACTTATCCACTGAGCACGTAAGGCTGCCGGCAGCAGCATAGTCTTGTACCACAGACACAGCTTCCTGTAGAGCGTCCTGAATGGTTCCGTCTGATCCTTTGGTCGCCCAAATTGTAATGTCATCTGCATAGATGGCATGCTGGATGTTGGGAATCTGTTGTAATAGGGAAGGGAGTTTAGCCATAGCCACGTTGAACAAAGTGGGCGAGAGAACCGAGCCTTGTGGTGTCCTCTGCCTGCGAGACGAATGACATCCGAACGGAGGTCTCCAATCCCAATAGTGGCCGTGCGGTCAGAAAGAAAGGACCTGACGTAATTGTAGATACGTGAGCCACACTGAGATGAAGCGAGATTGTCAAGAATAAGGTCGTGGGAGACGTTGTCAAAAGCACCCTTCAGATCCAGGGCCAGAATAGCTCGGACCTGGTTTGAAGTGGGGCTATCCAACACGTCCTCCTTAAGCTGTAATAATACGTCCTGTGTAGAGATACCAGGACGGTAGCCGAATAGTGTATCAGAAAAAAAGTGATTGTCTTCGAGAAATGGTTGTAGTCGAGAGAGAACAACGCGTTCAAAGAGTTTAGCTACACATGAAGTTAAGGATATAGGGCGAAGATTCTGGAGGGATAGCGGCTTGCCAGGCTTTGGAATAAGTATGATTTCTGCGTGTCGCTACTCCTGTGGTAGCGTGCCGTTTTTCCAATGTTCGTTGTAAAAAGCGGTTAAATATTCGATGGACTGGTCATCTAAATTACGCAGAAGTGTGTACGTAATCCCGTCTGTACCGAGTGCTGTGTTGCGCTTAATGCTTTGCAAAGCTGCCCTAACCTCTGCTTCTGTAATGTCCTCATCTAGAGGCGTATCGTGTACGTGTGGATAATCATGGTATCCACGGACGGGGGCCCGTGGATACATAGTGTTGCTTTAAAGTGTTCAGCAGAGTGTTATCGTCGAGCCCTGATTTGTGGAGAATGGTGCGGATTGCGTTAGCAGTGTGTGATTTTGTCTGCGTGGGATTTAAAAGAGCACGGAGTATATGCCACGTTTGAGGTGTACTTAGTGAGCCGTTGAGTCGATCACAGAAGTTATGCTAATTGTTGCTAGTGAGGATGTTCGCATAGTCCTGTGCCTCAGTAGCTAGTTTGGCGATTCGAAGACGAAGTTTTCGGTTATGTTTCTGTCGCCGCCACCGCCGTGTCAAGCCTCTGTGGGCATCCCAGAGATGTAGCAGATGCCGGTCCACATCCGGCGTTTCTGTCGTCGCAGCGATGAGTTTGGTAGCTCTTTGAAAATCGGAGTGAAGTTGTAATATCCAAGCCTCTAGGGAAGGAGAGTCCTGATGGGTAGTTGTACGATTACGCCTAAATGCATCCCAATTCGTTAGTTTTATGATGCGCTCTGGGGCACGCGTGGCTGCTACTTGGAGCTCTGTAGTTAGTATATGGTGATCACTGCCTAGATTCACCATGAGGTTGCACCAGGAATGGTGACTAACGCCCTTGACTATCGTGAGGTCGGGGCATGTGTCCCTGCTCACACTATTACCTAGGCGAGTGGGTTGATCAGGTTCTGTCAGCAGGGTCATGCGATGAATCGCGAGAACCTGTGCGAGTCGTCGGCCTTTAGGCGTTTCTGTTGCGTAGCCTCAAGCCTGATGGGGGGCATTGAAATCTCCTACAATAACTATTTGTTTACCCAACTTGCAGATTTGTGCGAATAGATTACCGAAGTCATCGTTCCTGGCGTTAGGTGCACTGTAAACGTTAAGCACGTACAGGCTGCTACTGGAACGAGAGCACGGGATTAATTCGAGAAGTACGTGTGAGATGGAGGTGCTTTGAAGGGTGTGTTCAATGACAGTGACATGCTTAGAAAATAATGTAGCTGTGCGATGTGGTGTATTGTTCGTTACGTCCGTGTATGTGGTGTAACCCGGAAGCGTAGGGGTACATTGTACTTCTTCTAACGCTATGACATCGGGAGTAATCTGCTGCGTCGCAATGAATTGCATTAGAGCTCCGCGTTTCCTACGATACCCCCTGCAATTCCACTGCCACACACGTAGGAGTTGAGGGGTGTCACGCGTTGACCTACGGTTTCTCGCCATGATCATGCAATAGCGGGGCCTCAGTAGTACACGGAGGCATTTCGGACTGTGCTAAATCTTGGTGGAGGGTGGTGGGAAGCGGGACTGCAGCAGCTGCGGCTGTTGGGACGGTTTTTCGGGACGGTGACAGGAAACGGGAGGGGCGTATGTAAGGATGCGGTCGCTGTGTTTCACGTGTCGGAGACGTGGTGCGTTTTGGTGCAGATGGCGAAATATCAAGTTGGCCAAGTGCAGCCGATATCTGCAGTTTAACATCCATTACAATCTGCTGGACAGCAGGTTGCAGGGCCTGCTGGATCAATTGTTCGAGTGGAGCTGTTAGTTCAGCCATAATGCTATCCTTCATTTTCTGCATTTCTACCTGCATCATAGTTGCGAATTCGTTCCTTAAAAAAGTAGCCATTTCGTTCAACGCCTCTCGTGTGCAATAGTCGGATCGTGCCGTAGTTGACGACATGTCAGGGTGAAGCTGAGTGTCTACTGACATGGGTTGTGGTAGTCTAGGTGGCGTTGGTTGTGGTGTTGTTTCCTGCGTTGATGTTTGTGTGAGGGAGTGGGACTGGTGTGGAGAGGGAGGGAGAGGAGGGAACTGCCCTGCCCAGCTTACCGTTTGTGCTTTCTTGTGGGAACCGCTTTGCTGGCCATGATGATGCGTTGTCCCGTCCGTGTGCCAGCCTTGAGATCCCGGCTGGCCAGCGAAACCACTCCGCGATGAAGAGTTTCCTAGCTTGGGCCCCGACTTATCCCTGGAATGGCTCCTTCGCCTGGCTGCACTCCCGGACGCACTGCTCTGCCGTCCGGGGCTGGGAGATGGTGACTGGGCCTTTTTGGTGGGAGTAGCTGACCGGGGTGGTTTGCGTCGGTTGACAGGTGGCAAAAACCGCTTTGGGCATGGTTTGGCAGCCGTCGTGTGGTCGCCACCACAAAGCATGCAAGAAGGGCGGCACTCGTGGTTGTTGGGTGATAGTGAATCCCCGCACACTCGACATTTCGGTGTGTCAGGAGGCTGTGGGCACGCATCCTCACGGTGTCCAGTTTTGTTGCACTTTCTACAGTGGGGAATAGTCCGTTTGTAGAGGTAGCAGCGGAGAGCCTGTCCGTACGCGTTCACGAAGAAAGAGACTCGCTTGCCACAAAATGTGAGCACCATTGCTCCGGAGTTGCCGAGGCGTCTGCACGTAAAGACCTCGTAGCCCGGTACTTCAACTTCTGTCAGGAAGTCGTCTGGTGTGATTTCATGGCCTATTCCGTTGACCACTCCTTTGCACGAATTATCAGGCGCAATACCATAAGAGGTGATGTCGTAGGTTGCTGCGTGCACTGTATTTTTGATGATTTGTCCAAGTACCATGGCGATGTGTTCAGATGAGGTGCTTATTGTTAGCACATTTTGATTTTCGTCAACTCGAAGCTTGATATCAGGCTTCTCACTGCGTATATTTGCGGCATGAACTACGGCGAGAAGTAATGTAGAAGAATGGCGATTTGGGCTAGTTGGTTTGAATTCATAGTAATAAGGGCTGCAGCGCGAGCACGAATGTGCTAGAAGAAACAGACAAAGTCGAGGGACGGAAGGCGTGTTGTCCTCTTTTGCCTTCCGTCCCTCGACTTTGTCTGTTTCTTCTAGCACATTCGTGCTCGCGCTGCAGCCCTTATTACTATGAGAAGTAATGTCTTGGGGCTAACCTTGCTGACATTTAATCCACCATGAGGACGGATTGCTAGCTCGTAGTCCTCGGCAGGGAGTGGTGGGAGTCTTGGTAGACGCGTCTTAGGCCGGCTCTGGCGTAGAGCGGGCTCAGACGGCGTGGTGGGCAGCTGTTGAGTCGGTACGGTATGGGGTTGCAGCTGTCGGCATTTGTTCGCTCTCTTGGTAACAGTGATCCATGGATTTGCGTTGTGCTCATTGCTCACCTGCGTATCGGCGTCTTGACTGGTCTGCGTATCCATCATGTGGTCCGTGGAGCGAGAGGGCAATGAGTGCTTCTCGTCGGCTGCGACGCTCCCAGAGACGCTCGCCATCCGCTGTAGAGCGGGGCGGCGTTCCGTCCAAGCCGCGTCTCCGGCTTGTTAGGGTTAGCGAGGTGGACCTCTTTAAGAACTTTCGAAAGCGCTAAAACGTTTAAAAGCGCACTCACAGGTTGAAGTCCAGTATAGGCTTGACAGTGGTGATGCTAGGAACAAGTTCCTATCGTTGCAACAGGTCGCCAGGAAGAAATTCTTCTTGAAATTGAACCTGAGCCGGAGCCGATGTGATTCGCGTCCGTCGCATGCTCTCGCTACTCGGCGACCCGTCAGCTGGCTCAGAGATGTCTCGTGTTCAACGCCGATAGCTTGAAAGTTTCTTTCGTGAGTTGACTCTCACGTTGCTTACTTCATTTGACACCGTCGCTTCGAGGAGCACCTAGACAAACTGTCTGTTGAGTCGCCTCAACTGATTGATAGCAAGCTCTCGTACAAAAATAATCCTACTGACGGCGATTTCCTGAGTGTATTTCACGCTGGATTTGTCTTAACACAGGGAGGAACCACTGTTTATGAGCTTCACCTGACGGCTTTGTGCGCGTTGAATGTTGTCATCCGACTAATTTTCACTGCTAGCGAGTATACACTGGTGACGTCGTTGTCCACGGCTCTGTGTGGCCCAATGCGCTTCGTGGAGACTGCCACCGCGCACGCCACAATGCTCGGCGATGATGCGAGAACGTTTATACCTGCATCGGTGCCATAACGAGTGGTGAACGCCGAAATAGTAAGAAACTAGCAGATTTGTAGACACAAGCGGTTGTAAAGCAAACAGTTCGTCTTCGTCTTCTTCAAGAGTTTGAAATAAATATGCATATCTACCCGGAACCGTACAACGAAAAAAAAATTGCCCGCAGCTTCCCTCGGGGGAACACTGAGGAGGATGCGGAGCATACAATTGGTTAACGGGGTGTTAATTGGGCGTGGCATACTGCTTGGCGCGCCACGCCGCTACCTCGGCGCGCTTGCGCTCGCGGGCAGCATCGGCATCGGCCTCTCGTCGCCGACGCTTGCACTCGGCTTCCCGTTTTCGAAAGGCCGGGTCCTCTTGTCGACGCTTACGTTTCAAAGCGGCCGAATCCGGTGCTGCTGCTCGACGCTGACGTCTCTCAGCGGCTTCACGTTCTCTAAGTTGAGAATCTTCCGCTCGACGCCGACGTTTACGTTCGGCGTCACGAGCTCTTCTCCGCGCTGCCTTGTCTTCGGACGACGACTTGGCTGCGGTTCCGCCAACACTTTGGCCGGCGCAGGTCGAAGGGACGTCGATCATTGCTACCTCGGACGTCGACGCGCCGTACAAACCAACCGACGAGCGGCAACTGAGCGAGCGAGCGCCGACCTTGAGTATATATACAGCGCGACGGCGCATGCACTGTGAGCTGTGGAATGTTCGAGAAGGGGGAGAAGCGCAACGGCGCATGCGCGCGCGTCAGCTGCCGATGTTCTCGAAGCGCGACGGCGCATGCGCGCGCGTCAGCTGCCGATGTTCTCGAAGCGTGACGGCGCATGCGCGCTACATTATACAGCTAGCGAATGTTCGTGAAGAGGAGAAGCGCACGCAGTGTCTAGTGGAGGAAGGGTGCACAGATGGTGGAGGAGTGAAGCGCGCGCGGTGTGTAGAGGAGGAAGGGATGCACAGATGGTGGAAGAAGGAGGAGGAAGCTTGTGGACGGCGCCGCACTACAAGCCTCGAGTATTAGATGCTCCGCATCTAAAAAAAATGTGCGTTCGTAAACTAAACATGCGTAGCCTCTTCGCCATTTCAGTCTAGGAGCCTGTTAGAAGGAATCGCATAAATTCTAAAAATTCCGCAAAGCACTTTCAGAACGGCTTGTTATATATCCCTGTTGCTTTTACCAATGTTTCAACAAGGGGAATCGTTGTCAAGACAAAACTGCTTTCACGAAGATATATTTACCTCTCGAAACTTTGGTGCAAACGACATTCGCTCTTTCATATATATTTTTTATTTCTCCATGCAAGCTGACCCCGAAATACCGCCTAGTTTCAATAAGACGTCAATGTGTTCCGTGCAACTACACCTATAAATGACGTCCTGTACTTTCCATGGCTCGTAAAAACCCAGCAACTCTACATCTGAGTGAGTAGCCCATAAGTTCCACCCAGAGAACATAATTGAGTACATGCCCGACATACTGACTAGAACCTGCTTGAAACTGAATGAAGTGTCTGTCGGAGCTCCTAACTGTGTTAGCGGCACTGCCATAAGACAGGCGTGCAATGTTCGTTGAGCCAGAAAAAGGCGTTACCTGCTATGAATCCCCCCCCCCCAAAAAAAAAGAATAGAAGCCACGAGTACGTTGGAATAATTAGGCACGTCAGCAAAGGGTATGTTGGGAGATACGAGGAGGGGAAACAAGTAACAAAGAAATACCCTAGGGAGAGGCAATAGCGGGGAACTGCGTAGGGTGAAAAGACAGAGAAATGAAAGGGGAGACGTAGGAAAGATGGAAGTACTCCTTGGAGACACTATAAACACACAAGTGCCTATTTCATGGCATTCTTTAGGCCCACGAGTAGGGCTGCGTGCTCGGGCGAAGACATTCCCTAGAGTCAGCGAGAAATTGGCCTCGGGGCAGAGAGTCCATCAGCTCTTGTTGACTAATTGCTGTCGGGTCGTGCAGCGAACATGCGGATAGCACCGACTCCGGCAGGAGTGGCTGCTTCGGATCGTTAGTATACAGAGTGATATGAAGCGTGATGCCCAGAAACAACATGGTGGTCTGGGCGGCATATCTTTCAGGAAAAAAAAATGATGTCGGCGCATCGGTATACCTGAGGGCTTTGTGGCTGCCCACAATGTTTTTGTTCACAAAGCCGGAGACCGCCAAACTTGTAACTCATACCGCACGGCATTAGCTACACCTTACGCAGGCACCCTCCAACCCAATCAAGATGCCTTCGGTGAGTACTCATGCCATTGCGTTGTCTTATTGTACAATAAGGTTGATAACTGGGCTAGTTGGTAGTTGATAAATTTACCGTAAGGTCAACTTCCACAGATTTTAACATGGACAAGAGGGATAACAAGTACGCGACACTCGCTACACTCGCAACTAAATTTATTTCAGAAAAAAGCTTCATGTATATGCACCCACGCTGACGCCCATTGAGACACATGAAAAATAACAGGCACAGAAAGCTTATCCGATATTAACTTATTGTCTCAGTTTTCTGGAACATTGCCATTTGTACATAGCAGTAGTAATGGCGCAAGAAAAAATGTCAGGAGGGAGGATCAAGTAACAGTCTTGAAGCCAAATGAATTCAAGAAATCACGAAGCCAATAAAAACGTGAGGGTCACTAGTGGTTATCCTTACCTGTACCATTGCAACTGTTGAAAAATATGAGACAAACTGCACTGAATCATAAAACATCATTTTTATTTGCTTTAATTACTTCAACGTTTGCACCACTTGCATTGAAGTTTCAAAGGGACGGCTTTTAGCTCTCCCATAGTAGAGTACCAAGTACTTTAAATCGGTAACTACTTTTCCTAAACACACCAATAAAGTTTAGGACAGCAACAAATGTCCATCACCCCATCCTTGGCGTAGTTTTCTTTTTCATTCGTTTCATTGAGTTCAATGAAGAAAAAAACGAGGGTATCGAGAATAAAATTCACCTTAGTTAAGTCTTGAAACCTAGCTATTAAAACATTAATGCTGACATTATGCCCTGGTCTCGTGAATGAAAAGAAACGTTACCCGTCGACTCGCTTTGGGTGTTCCTGCTGCAGGTGCTACGGGGGCCTACAGATACCCAAGAGGCTCCACATACCTGTCCAAAGAGAAGTTGGGTTCTGAGGCTAATGGAACGACCTGGCTCTCCCTCTCAATTATTTTCTTTCCTCCAGTACAAGGGTACACAATTTACGTTTAAACTGATATGACATAAAAATGAGTAAATGCCCACTTTGTAATAAAGAGGGTTTCTGTGTGAATTTATGTGGATGTTTTTCGATGTGTACATGTGGTCATGGCTTTATGATTCAGAAGACGAAGTCGTGGGTTAAAGTGAGGCTGCGATTAGATAATCAATACTCCAGCGATTCCTAAAAGAAAGCTAATTTGAATTGGTATTGTATAGGTATATGTCACAGCTCTTACTGAAGTCCTCATAAAGCCAAACTACTTACTGAAACATGTTTTCAGCTTTGCAGGCACCAAGCTATTCCTGAGAGCTGATGCCTTTTAGCTTTTCATCGGCCAGCGTAATTGCTCATCTTAGGTCTTTCCTTTGGCTACGTGAATGTGTTTAAAGGAACACTTCATGTAACACAAACATAGCACGTAAAAGGAAGAACGAGCACGCAAATAGAAAGTGTAAGAGATACTCCACATTAGCGTGACACCTTGAAACTTCCCGAGCTGCCTTCTTTCATAAGAAGAACCGTGCCGTACTTGTCATGCAATGCACCCCTCAGACGAAATGAGATCTTTCCTCCCAGTACGTAGAGTTTACGTTCTGAACGTTTAAGGAAAGATAATGAACCTAGCATTTCCTGTAAGAAATAGTGAAGAAAAAAGGACAGTCAGTGTCGTTATTACAGGAGGGTTGTACTGGAATTCTAATATTGGCCGAACTTCGGTGCCATGTTGTAGTCCGTGAAACGATTATAAAAACTGTCCTTAGAAAACACTAGTGATGCTTATATCTACTGCTTGTTTTTTGTGGGTCCTCTTCCGAAACGCAACAAAAGGCGAATTCTTAGGCAATAGCACTCAACGTAAAAACGGCAACATTTACCGCAAAAAATAATAAAAAACGCTATCCGCAAAAGCGGCTGCGTACGTCACCACTTGAATTTAACATGGGACAATACCGCGGTCGCGAAGCAGATCACAAAATCTAACAGTAGGATAAGGCCCCCAAGTGTGGCCGAAGCTTGCTCTGCGAGGATCACTGGTGAAACCTCCGTATGCACACTTCCAATGTCTCTTTTACTTTATGGTGAATCTTTCGCTGCTATTCACTACAGAGCTTGTTGCTGAATTAGTCTCTTGCTACTGCTTCTGCTGCTGCTGCTGCCTTTCTGCCTTATCGCTGTCTTCTGCCACACTGCTTAGTGAATACGTCACTTTTCCTGCTTTATTAAATTTCAAAGTGTAGAGATTTTGATATACATAAGTTTCCCTCCCTATTCAAAAAGAGGGAAATGGCGGTTCAGAATAATGAAACACCTTCCAAAATTGGAAGGCACTAAAACAGACCTAAAGAGGAAAGTTAAGACAATGATGAAAAACAAAAAGAGGCAATGTATATGCTTCGCCCCTTAAAAGAAATGATCAATCGATATATAACGCCATAATATTCTCCAATCCTGGCGACAACGTCTTCAGGCGACAACGTCCTCAGGAGATTCAGGCGAGGTAACTAAGGCCTGTATTGCCTATATCATGTTCAACAAATACTAAAGAATAATAATGAGATCGTTCCCACGCTTTATCTTTTTTATATAAAAGCGAAATGCTTGATCTGTCTCCATAGCCTGAATACCGTGATGCCGCTCCATTGTGTTCTAGTTGACTAATCGGAAACCAATTGCATAGTGGCATTGAAATAATGAACTATATCAATCCCGGTGACGATGCAGCGACAAGCGACTCGTTATACTAGACTGGACGTATTCCGCGGTAACGGTGATTATGTCTCAGAAGGAAGGGATAGGCTTGAGTGGCGTAGCTTGTTATTGTTTGTTTTTATTCTTCACGCGATGTTGGGAGGGGCGAATTCACTGATGTTCATGAGTCCCGTGACTCAGAAGAGAGCAACCAGTGATTGCCATATTATCTTACCGATCAACACGGGTCCTTCAAAGAACACGGGGACCTCCGAAGCTCGAGGGCTCAAAGCCTCACATACCAGATGTGTTAGTGCAGCACGTAGGCCCAAATTTAAAAATGATTTTTCAAGTCGGCTTGAATTGGTTCACTTTACTATTCACAGAGGGTGAAATACTCATTTTCCCAAATGACTATGCCAATACCCCAGATTCACGGCCATTGGCCCTATTGAACATCGTGAGCCATATAGTTACCACGGCCGCCACGAGAGGGCACCACGCACCTGCGAATGCGCTTATACTGCAAGTAAGCCAAAAATTAAAAAAAATACATTAAGATATTGCTTGAGGTGCTGCCGCACGCAACTGGTAACTGCTTTTCCTCGTGTGATTCAAGCCTGCCTAGCCTTCTTCATACTTGAAATGGTCAAGAGAAGAACGAAAGTACCTAAAAAGTGCAACAAATCTCTGTAATTCTGCTCGTAGAGAACGAATCGCAAAAAAAAATGTTTGCGGCGGTTCATTCGAGAGGCAATAAATTATTTAAAAAACAATTTGACGTTTACTTCGATGAGTGCCGCGCGACCCGACTAAGGTTTCCGCCTTAATAGTCGACTTTGGATCAGTGGAAGGCATGTGAATTGACAGGGGAGTGGGGGTGACACTACCCACACAATAAATTCTTAGGCGGTACGGGCGAAGCCGCTATGATCTTTGAAACACGGCGTACTAAGTCAGACGGCCGTTAATCAGCCCAATAACGTATGTTTTCACTGCGCATACTTTCCAACACGTCCGTGCGTCAAACATGAAAGAAGAAATAAACAAATGTGCTATTATTGTTTGATTAATGCAGTGTTAATTAACCAATATTGCAATGTCGAAAAGCGCAACCAGTGTGACGAAGAGGATGCGCCTTCATCCAGCAGCATCGCCTATGCCAGGCTCGCTCGGCTCGTGCTTCGGTTGGCTGCTGTGCTTTTGGACGCTTGTTTGAGCTGCCTCGTCGGTGACGACTATAACGTCTCCTGAAAACCAATAAAACCCTTCATATTAGCCTAAATTTTATGTTATAGTACTTGTATAGGTAAATGGTTTGGAGATATTCACCGAGTTGTTTTGCAGTGAAAGCAACCACGGCAAGACAAAGAATGCACGTACAAACTTAAGGCAAACGAGAAAAATTGGCCCCGTATTCACATGTTAATCTGCAAATGTTGTCAAAAGACGATATTCTTGCGTGTGTAGAGAGTGAACAAAAACATTTATTTGATGTTCTGCGCAAGAAAATCGGTGAATGGTATTCCGCAGGCGCTGCGTAAGAGTGCCTCGAGCGTGCAGCGGAGGCGAACGAGCGCATCAAGGCACGTGATACGTGAGACATGAGCGCCATCTGGCAGCTTTCTTGGAAAACGAAGCGCGTAACTTTGAGACGGATGTGCGTGCTCGTTTCAGAGGTAATAAGGTGTAGAACGCAAGGCGGCGGGCAGGTGCCGCCACCATCTCGTCTTAGCAAAGCGTTGGAAACACTCGCCTTTTCGTGCAAGCGTTGCATGGTCAGCGCAGCGTGATAAGCGCTACGGTCCTTAAAATTACTTATGTCTGCCTCTTCTAGTAAAAGATGCACATGCAGAATATATACGTGTTGTTAGTGCCCCGTACATGCACAATAATTGCTTTTTAACTGACTATTGCCAAGTATGAATGCTGAACCTTGAGCAACATTGGTGGGCGCAGCGGATGGGATCGGCCGTTTCAAGTACCCGATGCCGTTAAGAGTGGACAACCAGACAGACAGACAGACAGACAGACAGACAGACAGACAGACAGACAGACAGACAGACAGACAGAAGAAAATTTTTGCGTTGAAGGTACCCAAAAACAGACTATTGTCTTTTAAAAAAATGGAGAGCCCTTCACCTATCAGGGATATTTGTCCCCTGCGGCTCCCGCCAAGTTTTCTCCTGTCGGAGGTAGCTATAGAGTGGGCGTACCCAACCTCTTTCTTTCTTTCTTTCTTTCTTTCTTTCTTTCTTTCTTTCTTTCTTTCTTTCTTTCTTTCTTTCTTTCTTTATTCCTTTCTTTCTTTCTTTCTCTATTTCTTTCTTTCTTTCTCTATTTCTTTCTTTCTTTCTTTTTGTCTTTCTCTCTCTCTCTCTCTCTTTCTTTCTTTCTTTCTTCCTCTCTTTCTTTCTTCTTTTTTCTTTTTTCTTTCTTTCTTTGTTTGTTTGCTTGTTTCTTTTTTCTTTATCTCTCTCTTTCTTATCGTGTTATGCTCTCTCCTAACTTTGGGGCTCAGTTTTGTAGTAGACAGCCATCGCCAGAATGCTGTTCATCAGCTGAATACAGTGAAATCTCGAATATACGAATCTCGTGAGTCCATCGAAAAATAGCATTATCCGCAATTCGTATCATCGGAAATTATGAAAACTTAGCGTGCGAAAAAGTTAACTATTGCATGTCTTCATTTATTGTTCGCCTCTTTGTTGCATACACCCCTTTGTTATTAGCTCATTCTTTTATCTTTGTCTTTGTGTAAACATATGTGTTTTCACGTGATTAATCATGTTACCCTCCTGCAATAATGCCCTCGTGGTGCTGCAGGTAATTCTATAGATAAAAATAAAATAAATTGTTTTCCTGGGCTGCAGCAACGTCATGAACAGCTCTGAATAATTGCTAGGGAAGTTTCTGTACTTCTGTCATCATACTTGCCCTCGTAAATATACGGCAATAAGCACGTGTGCAATTATTGAACAAGGTGTGTTGTACAATTTGTAGCCCTTTCTTAATTTGAGTACGTTTTTCGCATAACACTACGGTACTGCGACAAAATAACTGCACTGTGGCAAAGGATAGGAGTGCAAGAGTTCAGACCCCAGCCCGGAAGGAAAAATTTTATTGATTATTTCATTAGTGCACGCAATTTTCGGGTGAGAAGAGTTCTTGAAAATCAGTTACACGGGTCAGGTATTGCAAACTTCACTTCACAAAGTATCAGCACAACCTTTACAAAGCCATCTTATTTTCCCATAGTCAATAGACAATGGGAAGAAGACGCAAATAGTTCTAAGGCGTTGCAATCATGCTTAAATTTATGCGGAGTTTGTGCTCCATAGATATTCTGTTTGCTGTAGCGTCCATGTTCTAATTCAGGAGACAAGTGCAAGAACAGCCGTAGAAAGCACGAACGAACGCTGTGTGCATCGAAGCTAAGCGTTGATAAGTAAATATGTTTTAATTTCTGTACACAAATTTAGTAAATATTTTTGATTTCAAATCGTATTGTTCTCATCGTTTCATAAAGTATGTATTTCTCTTGTCACCTGCAGTCATTTTTTGCCTACTAATAAATATAAAATATTTTTTGCATTTGATAACTTCTTGATCAATGGCTTCGTATCCTTTTATTGTATCTGTATGTAGCCTGTATACACTGCTGTTATAGGTACGCTATTGTATATTGCTTGTTGGTTGATATGATTAATAACTAATTATATGATCAACAAACTTTGAATTTTTTGTGTATTTCAAATATTACCTGATATTTTTATTTATTTTTTTTTTGTGCTGCGTCAGGATATCCCTATGGGTGTCCTTTTATCGGACTTTCAACTAGCTTTTGACTATAGGGCAGACAAGTGTTTGTTACCTGTAAATAGAGTATGAGTATAAAGTAAACATTCATTCATTCATTCATACATTCATTCATTCATTCATTCATTCATTTCAAAGCCGAAGCTCCGAGATCATTGCGGGAATACTGCACACAACGCTTCCACTTCGAAAATATCGCTGTATTCAATAACTCACTCAATAGCTCACTCACTGTTTTGTAAGAGAGTTTGAGGGAGCCACACCTCAATCTTTTTCTTTGTACACAGCTTTTAATTACGATTGTTTTTAAAGTAGTATATATATATATATATATATATATATATATATATATATATATATATATATATATATATATATATATATCGTCATCAGCCTGACTACATCCACTGCAGGACAAAGGCCTCTCCCATGTTCTGCCAGTTAACCCGGTTCTGTGCTTGCTGCTGCCAATTTATACCCGCAAACTTCTTAATCTCATCTGCTCACCTAACCTTCAGTCTCCCCCTAACTCGCTTGCCTTCTCTGGGAATCCAGTTAGTTACCCTTAACGACCAGCGGTTATCCGGTCTACGCGCTACATGCCAGGCCTATGTCCATTTCTTCTTCTTGATTTCAGCTATGATGTCCTTAACCCCCGTTTCTTCCCTAATCCAATCTGCTCTCTTCTTGTCTCTTAAGGTTACACCTACCATTTTTCTTTCCATTGCTCACTGCGTCGTCCTCAATTTAAGCTGAACCCTCTTTTTAAGTCTCCAGGTTTCGGCTCCGTAGGTAAGTACCGGCAAGATACAGCTGTTATATACCTTTCTCTTGGGGTATACTGGCAATCTACCTGTCATAATTTGAGAGTGCTTGCCAAATGTGCTCCACCCTGTTTTTATTCTTCTTGTTACTTCAATCTCGTGGTTCGGCTCCGCGGTTATTACCTGCCCTAAGTAGACATAGTCTTTTACAACTTGAAGTGCACTATTACCTATCTCTAAGTGCTGCTCTTTTCAGAGGTTGTTGTACATTACTTTCGTTTTCTGCAGATTCATTTTAAGACCCACCTTTCTGCTCTCCTTGTCTAACTCCGTAATCATGAGTTGCAATTGGTCCCCTGAGTTACTCAGCAATGCAATGTCATTGGCGAAGCGCAGGTTACTAAGGTACTCTCCATTAACTCTTATCCCTAACTGTTCCCATTTTAGGCTTCTGAAAACCTCCTGTAAGCACGCGGTAAATAGCATTGGGGAGATTGAGTCCCCTGCCTTACACCCTTTTTGATTGTTATTCTGTTGCTTTCTTTATGAAGCACTATGGTAGCAGTTCATCCCCTGTTGATTTATTCCAGGATGTTTATATATACTTCATCGACGCCCTGATTCCGCAGTGTCTGCATGACGGCTGATATTTCTACTGAATCGAATGCCTTCTCGTAATCTATGAAGTCTATGTATAGTGGTTGGTTATATTCTGAGCATTTCTCTATTACCTGATTGATAGTATGAATGTGGTCGATTGTTGAGTAGCCTGTTCGAAATCCGGCTTGTTCCTTTGGTTGATTGAATTCTAATGTTTTATTTACTCTGTTAGCAATTACCTTTGTAAATAGCTTGTATATTACAGAGAGCAAGCTAATCGGCCTGTAATTCTTCAAGTCCTTGTCATCTCCTTTCTTATGTATTAAGATGATGTTAGCGTTCTTCCAAGACTCTGGTACTCTTCCCGTCAGGAGACACCTCGTAAACAGGGTGGCTAGTTTTTATAACACAATCTGTCCTCCATCTTTCAGCAGATCTGATGTTACCTGATCCTCACCAGCAGCTTTGCCTCTTCGCATGCTCTCCAAAGCTTTTCTGACTTCTTCTATCATTACTAGTGGGGTGTCATCTGGGTTATTGGTAGTTCTTATAGTATTAAAGTCGTGGTTGTCCCGGCTACTGTACAGATCTCTGTAAAACTCCTCCGCTATTTTAACTATCCTATCCATATTGGTAGTTATTTTGCCTTCTTTGTCCCTTAGTGCATACATCCGATTTTAGCCTATCCCAAGTTTCCTCTTCACTGCTTTGACGCTTCCTCCGTTTTTCAGAGTGTGTTCAATTCTCTCCATATTATAAATTCTTACATCGGATACCTTACGCCTATTAATCAACTTCGAAAGCTCTTCTAGTTCTATTTTGTCTGTTGTTCTTGAGACTTTCATGATTTGACGCTTCTTAATGAGATTCTTCGTTTCGTGGGAAAGCTTGCCAGTGCCCTGTCTAACTATCCTGCCTCCAACTGGAACTGCACACTCCGTAATGATGCTCGTCAGATTATCATTCATTGCATCTATGCTGAGGTTGGTTTCCTCACTAAGAGCCGAGTACCTGTTCTGAAGCGAGACTCTGAATTCCTGTATTTTCCCTCTCAGTGCTAGCTAATTGATTGGCTTCTTGCGTGTCAGTTTCTGTTGTTCCTTTCTCAAGTCTAGGTGAATTCGAGACCGTACCATTCTACGGTCACTGCATCGTACCTTCCCAACCACTTCCACATTCTGCACGATGCCTGGGTGTGCACTCATTATAAAGTCTATTTCTTTCTTATTTTCGCCATTAGGGATCAGCCATGTCCACTTGCGGTTTTCTCGTTTTCGGTAGAAGGTATTCAAAATCCGTAAACTATTGCGTTCTGCGCATTCTACTAGTAGCTCTCCTCTGGCATTTCTAGTACCGATGCCGTAATCTCCTACTGCCTGGTCTCCAGCCTGCTTCTTCCCTACCTTTGCATTAAAGTCTCCCATCAGTATTGTATACTGTCTTTTTACCTTACTCATTGCCGATTCCACGTTTTCATAGAAGCTTTCAACTGAAGCGTCATCATGGCTGGATGTAGGCGCGTAAGCCTGTACCACCTTCAACTTGCATCTGTTGTTCAGTTTAATTACTATAACTACTACCCTTTCATTAATGCTTTAGTATTTCTCTATGTTTCCAGCTATGCTTCTGTGAATGAGGAACCACACTCCCAGTTCTCTTCTGTTAGCCAAGCCCCGATAGCAAAGGACGTGCCCATTCTGTAGCACCGTATAGGCCTTATCTGTCCTCCTAACCTCACTAAGTCCTATTATATCCCATTCAACACCCTCTAGTTCCTCGAATAGTACAGCTAGACCTCCCTCACTGGATAAGGTTCTAGCGTTAAACGTTGGCAAGTTCAGGTTCCAATGGCGGCCTGTCCGGATCCAGAGATTCTTAGCACCCTCGTCTGTGTTGCAGATCTGACCGCCGCCGTGGTCAGTTGCTTCGCAGCTGCTGGGGACTGAGGGCCATGAGTTATTGGACGTATGCATGTGGGAGGTAGTGGCCAGATACTGCACCAGGGAGGCCAATCCTTCTCTGGTGAGGGAGTGCGTTCCCGGCGGTGGTTATTGGTGAGGCCGCACCACAGGCCACGTAATGCAGTTCCATTACCACGCGTATTTTTTTTTATCCGGTTGGGAACTGTGCGGCACCGGGATTTGTACTACAGACCTGTTGCATGCGAGGCGAATGCTCTACCACTACGTCATCGCTATATTATTTTTTAATGGCATTACTTTAGGTTCAAAGGAAGTAGAAGCAACTTTGAATAGTAGCAGGATTTCACTTTCGGTAGAATGCAAGTGATTTGTAACATAATGTGATGTTTTAAAATTTACTATACTTAGAGCATATAAGGAATATAACAACCTTTTAAACTTAAAAAAGTAAGAATGAATGCGAGAGTAATATGTTCACTAACCCTGAAGTGGGGCTTTGTGGCAGTGCAAATTTGCCTTGTAAAGGTGTACTTATGGTACCACACCTTTCCACTGAAGTGAAAGCACCTATACAGGGACATTACATGCGGACTAATATACATCTATTTGTACAATTCTAATACTTTGAAATTTCCAATAATTTATATTCGAATTAAAGCGAATTCAAACATGTTATTATTCATTCAAACATTCGCACAAGGCTACTTAAGGGGAGACACGGGTCTTAGAAGGTCAATAATCGCAAAAAATTGACTGTTTGAAGCTGAAATTTTCGAAAAAATCGCCTATTTTTGCACTTATCTGAGAAGTTTCTAGCTTCTTGCATCATTATTTCTGGCGCAAAATCAATTTATAACATCCCTGTGCGATGAATGTGAGCGCAAATTAACGCTAAAATCGCGCTTTTTCCGTGCCAAATTGTTGCCGTTACACTCGAGCTATCTTGTTCATCTTGGTCTCGTTTGGAAGGGTCGTTCTTCATCTTAAATTTGCCGCAACCGCTGGCTCACCTTGCTCATTGGTTTTTTTAGCAAAAACGCGTGATCGAGAAGCAATAGCGCGCGATTCAATTGGCTGCTTGGGGCACGTGACCAAATTTAGGCACATGATTGGCCAAGGGGTGCTTTTGGCGTCTGCTTCACCATCGTGACGCGCACGGACATGCGCCATTTTGTCATGGTGCTACTGACTGCTTGCGGCAGTAAAGAAGTTCCGTGCTACAGTAACTTGTGAAGCGGGTGTGGCGGTGGTTCGTTCGCTGTGAACTTCAGAAAGATCCCCGCTATCACTCAGGACAACGAGGATAACGAACTCGACGCAATCAACGGCGGTCGCCGAGTCACCGATGTAGGCCTAACTCACGTACGAGCCCGTTGGTTGCCGACAACGTTACTGAGAACGGCTCTGTTTTGCAGCCTCATCAGTTAGAGTACGGCAAATGAAAAGCAGAAGTGAAGCTACCAGAGATATCAGTCTTTGTAATGACGGAACAGAAGTGCAGTCTTATCGCTAAACCCGCCGATGATGTGGTTCCCCCCGCCTGATGAAAGGACCTTGAACTGCACGACTGGTCGTCAGATTGGAGTACGCCGCGCTTCGACCAACAAGAGAAAGTCAATCCGTTCGCAGTGAGCATGCTCGCGGCCCTCGCAATGGAGGCCACTGGCAACAGGTAGACGTGTTAACGACGTGTTCGCAACGTTGTCGCGATCTCCGCTCGAAAATGGGGCAGTCTTACGTGAAAAGGAAACTAACACCTCGGCACTTGTGTAGCCTCGAAATTGATGAGCGAGGGAGCAACTTTGGTTCACGACACTTAACGGTAACTTATTCTGGACAAGCCGGAAAACATCGCCGCGTTATTCGACGGATCGTGAATGGCGCACGCACATTTGTGGCACATCGCCGTCAGTACAGTCACCGAACTGATAAGCGGCCTCACGGCAGACGAGCACACGGCGACAACTTGCTACAGGAGTAGAAGAAACGACACGCTCGTACAAACGATCAGTCCTATTACATTCCCAGTGCATATTAACTGACTAGAAGTATGTGTGCCATGATATTTTTCCCTCGGAACGGCAAAATTAAGTTTTAACAGCATTATTCTCGAAGCACAGATTTTGACCACTTTCTCTTGCTTGTTCGGTAAAAGTGGACCTAGGACACCTAGAGCTGTAATTGTTTTTGCACAATGTAGCTAAATGTGCACAAAAAACAATGCTGGGAGCCTATTTTTAATGGGCAGCTTTATTTTTTATTTTAATATAAAAATTTCTGTATTTAGTTACATGGAATGAACTTTACCGTGCTGTAATTCGAGAAGTACTCGTTGAATTTTCGATCAGCTTGCACCATTGCACTCCTTAGGCTTTCTAGCATTCATTTGAAAGTCACTGGCTATGTAATGATAAGCGCATATATTTTTACGGTTAAAAATGTAGAATTCTTTGTTTTCTTTATTTTCTCAAAATGGCAATTTTGTACACACTGCATGAAAATGACTGCAATATATCTGAAACTATTACAGATAGCAGAATATCTTATTTTGCAGCATGAAGCTATATGTTTGGTGCACACAACATAGGAAGCAGATTTTGATTTCTCTTGATGCAAGTTTTTCAAAGTAGTCTTTTGTGTGACCACACAATGGCCACATTCAGGGCTGTGAAGTTTAGTATACTGTAAAGTAAGAAATAATGACCCATTCAAAAAAGTGCTTGTTATGTTGCATGTCTTATGCGTTCTACTGTCCATCCCTATGTTATTTAAAATTTCTGATAGGTGGGTAATTTTTTTATATGGTAAGAACAGTAGAAAGTGTTATCTTGATTATTCAATTAACTACTGAAGTTCCAGAAAAATTTACTACATTTTTAAAATCCAGAGAACAAACTAAGTAAGCATGCCAACTTTTGTCACACTTGGTTCAAAAATAAATGAGAGAGCCCTAAGAACCTTGTCCCCCCTTAAGAAAGCTTTAACTGTAGTATTGTTATCAATATTTAGTTATAAAACAAGTATAGTACTTCTCTGCAATAGCAAAAATATTGCAACAGTATTTCATCTTCGCACTTCCAGGTTCTATTGATGGTTGTCGGATTAAAGGGCCAGTAACAGGCCACAACTTTCTTTAAATTTTATACTTCACAAGCAATCTAGCTAATTTGTACCAAAGGCTGTGACGATCACATTTTTAGAAAACTGAAGCGCTGTGCACCGCTATATTTCGCAAAACAATTATCGTGCCCCTCTCCAGCACTTCACCTTTCCAGCACCTCTTATGCAAAGTAATTTATTATTGCCCATGGGCAACATTACGAAGCACAGACTTTGTTGACTAGTCCTTTAGACTAGAAAATGGTGCCATGCCATATGGAGATGCAGTTTTGGCCATTTCGCATACACAGTTAACATTTCCATTTTCCTATGCTACCCTCTGCTGTTTTGGTAGACCCCTATCTTATCAAAACAAGCAGTATTGCCAGAACAAAAGCCTCCGAGATCAAAAATGATTCACATGCCCTGCTTACTTGTTTGCTATGTCCAAAACTGGTTAAAGGCTGTTGAAAGTGGCTGGCTGCCTAGGTTGCTGACACACACACACACACACACACACACACACACACACACACACACACACACACACAAACACACACACACACACACGCATGTATATACATTCATGTGTGTGTGTGTGTGTGTGTGTGTGTGTGTGTGTGTGTGTGTGTGTGTGTGTGTGTGTGTGTGTGTGTGTGTGTGTGTGTGTGTGTGTGTGTGTGTGTGTGTGTGTGCGGGGGGGGTTCAGCTCTATCTCAGCACCAGGACAAAAACAGCAAGCCCAAGAACGTAAACCCGTCGTTCCCAAGCACATTCGAAAACAAACCGACTGAGTGGTTGCGGCGCCTGAATATTGCACTTTCTTATTACAACACGTGCGCGTAACTTTTTCCTGTCACACAGCTCGAGGTGTTGCCGACAAGAAGAAATAAAGCAGCGGAGAATAAAACTTCGTACCCCAACCCTTGTCCCCGGAATTAAGATCGGATTAAGGCACGAAAAGGAAGGCCCGCGAAGCATCCAATTTGGACTGTTAAGACCACCTTACGGCATTTATCTCTGGCACAGCGGGCTGCAATTAGAAAGCTTGGTACAGACGGCTAGCGTAGATGTAGGTATTAGCGAACCCGTGAATTAGGACCTCTTGCAGTTTCTTTCGTTAATGCCCTGTCACGAGTGCTTACCGTCTCTCATCCACTACTTGCAGTGTTGTCTCTGTTTCTTGTTCGGCAAGTATATACAAAAAAGGCATTTAGGATCCCATTATAATTCGGCATACTGAGGGATGTAGAAACAAATACAAACAGAAAAATGGCCAGAACCCACGTTCCTTGGGAATTGACGTTATGCGAAGCATACAAATCGAAGGGTGTTGCCTACAGACACTATATACGCGCATTGCCAGCATGAAGTGTTACCGGGTGCAATGTTTATATTAGCACGCGATGGTGATTACGTGCGCACCATCAGCATCACCATCAGCAGAGGTGCACTAGTTACTGTGCTCATCCAATAGTGTGGTCATCAGGGGTCTATGTACACTGAAGTAAGACGTATAGTGCAGTGGCTTGAAATTGATGTGTTCCTTATAAAGAAATCGTGGATGACACCTCCGCTTCTCGTCGTGGGCACAGGATCTTGGGAGGCTCCGTGTACATAGAAAACATCTTTCATGTATTGTGTGAACAACTTATAGTGGTGCTTTGAAACATCCACTTGCAAGTCGGGCGCAATGATGAATGGCATGTTTATTCTTCTCACCAGAATTGTTGCTGCTAGTAGTGGCTCTGGTTGTCACGTAATTTTAAAAAAAAGTATGCAAGAACTTTTTAACTGATCAATTTTTGCTCGAGAGCTCAAGTAAATGGCGGCAAGTGCGATGTCACGGTCGTTGTAATTTATGTGCACAAGGCAGACATCACCGATTTCCGTGGTTGCGTCTGTACCTTCATGTGTGGAGGATGGCGCATTGTAATGCCAGTTATGTTGCTGTTGAAAACTGCTGTGTTCTTGTATATGGCCACGCCGGTGCATCTGTAAGCGATACGTTCTATAAGCGAGGCGTTCTTTGCCTTGGTGGAACGCAAAGCTACGGCGAGTGCTTGCGGCACAGTGACGCTCTTGGGCCTCGAGCTCCTCGGGTGTTCGAATCCTCTTTGGACGTGGCATGATTGTAGCGGAATAACGGTAACTGCGAAAGCTTGCTGCTTTGTTGTGGCTGCACCAGATATCTTTAATGACGATGGTTGTTTATGGAGTAATTAGAGACACACACCAAGGAGAATATGCTTGCAGTCACTGAATTGGAATGTCGTGAGAGCATGTGCCGTCTGTTTGTGTGCACGAGCTACAAGCGACGGCCCAGTGCAAGTCGTGAACAGTGTTTTTTAGTTGTTTTCTTTAGTTATTAATCTGTGACATAATTATTTATCAATGAAGGCAGTTTTTTATAATAAAATTATGAGTGCACAGGTAGCGCTACAAGCAAATATGACCTTACGCCACAGTTACGACACTCAGCAAGTAGCATCGCTATCGACTTCCGCATTGCGTGGGATACCTAGGTGGGAATTTTCAACGTGGCGAAAGTGTCAATCACTTGTGGCACATACCTGCGTACCAGTGCACGTCTCTTCCCTAGGGTATGTGCCACTGTTTTTTGAAAAGTATTTGACGACGTACGCAACGATATTGCGCCATTATTGGACCATTGCATCGCATTGTGAAATTGGACCAGCGCATTGTATTCGTTCAACCATCTTATCCTCCCCTGCTAATTTGGAGTGCTTACTGAAGGGGGATCATGAAAAACCCAGACGTATGCAAACAGACAAACAGACAGACAGACAGACAGACAGACAGACAGACAGACAGAGAGACAGACAAACGGACGGACGGACGGACGAACGGCCAGACAGACAGACAGGCAGGCAGGCAGACAGACAGACGGACGGACGAACACAGACGGATGGACGGACAGACAGACAGACAGACAGACAGAGAGACAGACAAACGGACGGACGGACGGACGAACGGCCAGACATACAGGCAGGCAGACAGGCAGACAGACAGACAGACAAGCAGGCAGGCAGACGGACGGACGGACCGACAGATGGACGGACGGACGGACCGACAGATGGACGGACCAACAGACAGACAGACAGACAGACAGACAGACACACAGACAGACAGACAGACAGACAGATAGAATGATATATAGATAGATAGATACGCTGGCAAACGCCAAACGCGCTTGCAGTACGCAAAGAAATACTTCGCAGTAAATGGGCGCGGAGCCACTATGCCTCCTGTGGTTAACGAAACTTGAACGAGGATGCTCTATATGTATAGCCGTGCGTTATAATATACCAGTGAGTGTGAAGCATCACTGCTGGTTTCTATTGAATGGTTTAGAACTCGACCATGCTTGTGAAGTAGTGTTCTTGGTGTAATAATATAAGAAGGGAAAAAACATGCACGCCAACAAAAAATTTCAGTGCTAGTTAACGAGAAAGGCAAACACAGTCACGTGGAATCCGAGTGAGATTGCGTTATATATATATATATATATATATAGAAGCTTGCTGCCGTAATGCAGCACGACGAAGTATACCATCCAGACAAATGGCTAATTAGCCGGCTGCACAAGCTCGGGTGCTAGCTGATGATGAAGACGACAAATGAGGCGGGGACAAGCCGAGCAGCACACTACAATGTACAGGCTGGCCATGATGATTAAATAACACGTGGCCTCAGGTTTGGCTGCGGTCGCGATGTTGTGAGGCGCTCGGCTGGAACGAATCACAGGGGCCACCATGCTAATTATTCTAAAGCAAGCACAGTGCAGAAATAAAATCTTCAGAATGAATTTAAACAGCGTGTGCCTTTATACAAAATTGTTAAGAAAAGGGTCTGACACTTCTATTGAATGGGTGAATTTTCGTACTCTGTGGAACAATAAACAAATGGAAAAGATGCTTCTGGACGAAAAAGTTTGAAAATACCAACCAATATTGTAGACAGTCCTTGACGTGATGTTGGGTTTCATTGTAACCAATGAAACGCAGCGCGCTGAAGGGTGGATTTGACTTTTTCGCACTGTCGACTCATTCAAAAATAGGTGTCGCCGAAGTTCGGATATCAGGCGAGTTTCGCCAAGCACAGAAGATCATGCATAACGCCCCAGGAAAGTGTTCGTTAGTTGTAGACAGTGCTGTGGTATGGGTTTGCAGGAATCACGCGTGCTCAATTCTTCTTTCCTTACATGCGTTGAATAGATACCGTAGGTCTGACTTTTATCACAGAAAACTTACGGAATTTGTTTGAGCAGAGTCTTCAGTGACCCTTGGTGTGCAATGACGAAACTCTCTGAGGAGTAAACATTTTTCAATACGACGAAAAATGAGCGGAAACAAATGCTGTGTGAGCGCAGCCACTTCAACAAGAATACGAAGTAGGGAAGAAACCGTCAATGGGGCACCCGGCCACGAATTTCGGCACACAACGTGTCCTAGACTCCGAAGCATTCAAGTGAGCGAGGGACATGTTTGCAGGAGCGCCACTGCTACGAAAAAGTCTCTCTGGCGTTAAATTATTTCAAGGGCTTCGTTTTTTTTGCTTTTTTGCCTGAAAAGAATAAATAAACTGCTCACAGAAGTTTTCGAATCACCGTTCATATCACGAGAGCCTATGTTAAGTATTCAAAAACCTTGTGAAAAGCAACGCATTTCGTAAAATGTTTTCCGCTCTTTTCTGTAGTAATGACGGCAAAGTGCTAATTAAATTGATCAGGTGATCTGCGTATTTATTTGTGTTATGTTGTTATGTGTATATTGATGAATTATGTTCCTTTGTTTTTTAATTTTGAAAACGAAAGATAAATTTGTACTGTTTGTGGAACAATATTGATATACGTTTAGTTATAAATAAATAAATAAACAAAAACAACATCCTTACGGCTTAACTATGAACTGCACTTTGTACCTATGCGCCGTAATTGCTAATTACTGTCACGTGTGTGCGATGGTCGTGAAAGCAAACGCAGCCGGTAAAGATAAAATTCGTATTAAGATGAACTTGTTCTCAAGAAGTGAAGAGTGAAAGTACAAGAGGAAAAAGTACAAGCAAATGTGCAAGTACCAGAAAACAAGAGTTTGCTGCGCAAGTGCGCAGGTGCTGAAAAAAGGCGAGAAAAAAAGCCAGGAATGCAAGCACTGAGAAACAGATTGCTGAGCGCCCATCTTTCCTTGTATGTTACTGCATTGTTTTAATTTCTTTCAGCCCTTACGGGTTTGCCCTGCAAACTCTCGAAAATGTACCCTGACAAACTCACCCACATCCCCATTGCGAATCGCATTAGGGGCGTTTTCCCAAAGCGGTGAATTTTTGAAACCTCCTTGTGTTTTACAGTGCTTGTAATTGGACTAACACATGTGTTCCCCCCCCCCTCCCCAACTCCGCACGCGTACACACACACACACACACACACACACACACGCACGCACGCATGCATGTGCACATGAACCTGCACGCATACAACACAACAGAGTAGTCTAGGCCACGGTGTAAGAATTGCTTCAACACACACACACACACACACACACACACACACACACACACACACACACACACACACACACACACACACACACACACACACACACACACACACACACAAACCCTGTCTCGTAAAACCATCATGCCAGTACGCTAAGCCGAAGAACGGGAGCCAGCTATATCATCCGAATCCTTTTTACCTGAGCCTGACCATTTCTCTTTCTTCTCCCTCAGACGATATCTTCTTACATGTTTTTGCTACGTCTATTATTTTTTTCGTTCTATCCTTTTAGTAGCGTAACTATCTCTCAGCAATGTTCTGTTTTGCAGTCTGTGTCTTTGCACCTCGTTTTTCCATCATCGGTTATTACTTTTCTTTACACGCATTGAGGGTTGCTTTTTGCTGCCACACACGGTGTTCGGCTGCGACACACAAACGCTAAAACTGCGTTTAGCAGTGGTAGTTGAAAGCAAATGTCTAGTTTCACATGCTCGATTTCTCTCCAAGCATTTTTTATTGTTAGTGCACTGCAGACTTCTCTTGTAGACGCAAATGACTTCACAGAGCGTAATAAATTCGCCTAAAAGAAAGCTTCGTTTATTTGAATATAGAAAAAAAAAGTGAACGTTTCGGCACTATTACGAGGAAATCTTCAGTGATGGCCCAATATTATACTGCCATGACAGATTAATAGCACCAGCCTTCTTTGCATGCAAATCATGCCGCAGCTTCTTCTTCGGCACTTGGCGTTCTTTTGATTGCCCAAAGCAGAGCTTGTTTAAGCCAAGAAATGTTTACTCTTGCATGCCACGACCCCATGGGTTTCCTCATCTTAGAACAAGAACAACAACAAAAAGAACAACTGCAAGAATAACAAAAAGAATGTCATCGAGGCAGATTTATAAGGATTATAGTATTGTTCTTTTCCGATATTGCATATGCATGTTTTCTTGTAAGAAACAGTCCCACTCTCGGAAAGTGAGTGAGGCCAAAGAGCACATAAATATAAATACACGGTCAAAGCATTTTCGCTTCCATCAAAAGCGCCAGGCCTGCGAGGAAGGCGCAGCACAATCACAGCGAAAGCTACAAGAGCGGCCTTTCAGAGCCTATTCAAAACACTCATTTGGCAACTACTGCAAGCACACTTGTTTGATACCCACTAGGGCAATACTAATATTTTTTTTTAAATACGATAGTCTTTCTTGGGGACCTTCGACGCAAAAAATTGGTCTGTCTGTTCGTTTGTCTGTTTGTCCACCCTTAACGATCCAGGTATTCTAAACGGCACCAGCCGATACCCCAAACGGCCGGCCCCATCCGCAGTGCCCGCCAATGTTGCTCAAAATTCAGCGTTCATACTTGTTCGATTGTCAATTAAAAGGTAATTATTGTGCATATCTGAGGAACTATAATAGACGTATATATTCTGCATGTGCATTTTGTATTAGAAAAGCATACAGAAGTAATTCTAGCGACCGTAGCGCTTATCAGGCTGTGCTCACCATGCGACGCTTGCACGAAAAGGCACGTGTTTCCAACGCTGTGCTAAGACGACACCGTGGTGGTATCTACCCATAGCCTTGTGTTTTACACCTTATCACCTCTGAGACGGGCGCGCACGCCCGTCTCAGAGCCGCACGTTTCGTTTTCCAAGATAACTGCCAGATAGCGCTCATGTCTCACGTGTGACTTGACTTCATGTGCTCGTTCGCCTCGGCTGCACTATAGAGGCTTTCTAACGCAGCGCTCCCAGAATACCATTCACCGATTTTCTTGCCCAGAACATCAAATAAACGTTTTTTTGACTGTCTCCAGACGCAAGACTATCGTCTTTCGACGACATTTTCAGATTTCGATGCAGATACGGGACCAATTTTTCGGGTAGTAGACCGGCATTCGCTACGCTTTTTTTGTCATTCTTCTGTGAGGTGTGGTATCCACTTAGGACTTGCAAGAAACTTTGTGCCAATTGTTGATGCAGTGGCTGATGATGCTGAGGAATTGGGGCTGAAGTGGGTATGCACCACAGTTAATAGGGGAAGAAGAACAAGCTTTTATACTGGATCGGAGTATTGGACGGCCCACTTGTTATGCTATTCGCATTTTCCGACGACTAGTTGTTCTTTCGCTGTTTCAGAACGCTTTATAGGTCGTATTAACGCGATTGCTTTCCCGACATCAAGCCTCCCTAAGGCAAGTTTTCCAAGAAGGTACAAGCATTAGCGTAGCTCAGTGGCCAATATTTTCATCAATATTTTATAGTCAACATTAGTTAGGCTAATTGGTCTATATGCAGTAAAACTTCTTAACTTCCCGGGATCTTCTGTTTTAGGTATTAAGACCGTGTGGGCTAACTAAAACGATGGTGGAAGTTGTTTACATTTAAAAGCCTCGTTAAAGACATCCCTCAAAATAGGTGAAACTACGTGTTTGAATTCCTTGTACTCCGCAGCACTCAGGCCATCTGGTCTTGGAGACTTACCATTGTTTAAATTACCATTTGCTTTTTCAACTTCTCGCTCTTTTATAGGCACTTCTAAAATTTCTTTCCCTAAATCATCAAGTTTTGGCTATAATGAAATGAAATCGCTGTTAAAACGATCTGCGTGTACGCTGGTTGGTGAAACTATTGATGAAACTATTGGCCAGAAGACTCAAGACAGTTATGACAAAACTGATTA
Organism: Rhipicephalus microplus; assembly: GCF_043290135.1. NCBI lineage: Eukaryota > Metazoa > Arthropoda > Arachnida > Ixodida > Ixodidae > Rhipicephalus > Rhipicephalus microplus. The sequence goes on from NC_134704.1 coordinate 85,560,192, forward strand.
GGTCCCACCAAACTTGTGGCATAAAGACAAGAAAAGTAATGACCAACATAAACATAGCACGATCAATCCTAGAAAGTTGTGACGCTATGCATCTCAATGTTGCCATGCTTCAAATTGACCTCGAAAAGGCATTTGATCGCGTGCCGCACGAATCGCTCCTTTCATTACTTGAGCACATTAACGTAGAGAGTTTGATTAGGAACGGAGTGCGCATGGCTTATACTGAATGCACGAGGAGATTGGTAATAAATAAAACTGCGGGTGAGCGTATACCTGTGCTGCGGTCAGTGAGACAGGGGTGTCCACTATCGCCCCTGCATTTTGCCATTTTTATTGAACCTTTCTGTTTAAGTGTAATTAATAACACTGCAATAAGCGGCTTTAAACTGCATGAAGCTGAGGTTAGCCTCCTTGCATACGCAGACAACATTGCAGTTTTGTTTTCAAATTATGAGACTATAATCCATGCTGTAAATGCCGTGAAAACTTTCTGCCAGGCGTGTGGTAGTGCCGTGAACTGGGATAAGTGCCTTGGCTTCTGGCATGGGGAATGGGGCGTCACGCCAAGAATACTTCTAAACAATAAATGGCAGGAAACACCAGTGAAGTATTTAGGAGTGCCGCTGCAGTTCTATCACGATAGTAAACCGTATTGGAAAAAAGAAACACAGGCATTGCGCAATGACTTAAAAAAATGGAAAGGTTGGGGTATTTCGATATTTGCACGGGCCACAACGTGCAACTTGTTTCTGGTGAGCAAGCTGTGGTACGTAATGCAGGTTTTTTACTGCAGTAGAATAAGTGTACAGAAAATACAAAGAGTATTTGCAATTTTCATATGGAGCTCTATATGGGAAAGATCAAGCCACACAAACCTGTTCAGAAAAGTTAGAGATCGCGGGCTCGGATTAGTTCATTTGTACATAACACAACTTGTCAATCGTTTCCTTTATCTGCGTGATGCAGATGACCCTTTTTTGAGAACCGTTAGACAACTAAGGTTATCTAGAGTGCTGCCGGGATTTCTCGTATCATCATCAAATATGCAAGGACCAATAGAAGGGTATTTGAAGGAAGTTGTTTCGTCTTTCCACTTTTTGTCAGTGAGATTTTCGTTAGAGTATCTGGCTGAAGTATCACGTAAATTATTGTACAAAGACCTTGTAGATGTTTTACTGCCTGTACCATTGTACCCACTATATGGTGCAGGTCCAGGACAGAATGGTCTGAAACATCTTAAAAGAATGCTTGTAGCGCCATGGGTCAAAACTTTTTTCTTTAAGTTACATACTGGTACCTTACCAGTTAAAACGTGGTTGCAGGATAAAGGAATATTCGTGCCATGGAGCACAAATTGCCACTTGTGTAATAAACCAAAAACAATTGAACACGTATTTTTAAATTTCTGGAGCGGAGTTTTTTTCTTGGACATACTGCAAACAACCTTGAAAAAAGAATTACCGTTAGGTCCACACGACATCTGTTTTCCTTTAGTTAAAAACGAGGCACGTGTGCCTTATGATCTCATCGTGCTTCTGGTCCTGCACAGTATATGGAAAACCCGATGTGCCTTTGAAAACGCGGATGTAGAAGTGCTAGCTGTGCGCCAATTTTGCGAATCTGTGTGCCATTTCCTTGAAATGCTGAAAGGCCAAGAGGATGTGCCAGACTGAACTGGGCACATTGAGCGATTGTTATGAATGCCCAAGTACTGATTATTAGTCAGCCAAAAGCTGACGGTACCTCAATGAATTCTGTGGGTGTATTTTGTGACGCACTTGAATTTCGACCAATATGTAAATATGTAAAATGTGTACAGTCATGATATGCAAGGCAATAAAGAAAAAAAACTGGCGTAGCTCAGTGGTAGAATACTGGGCCGGCACTTAGTGGAAACTGGTTCGAGCCCCAGTGTGGCATTAGTGCACAATGTTTTTATAATTTGCGTGATGTGGTTACGAATTCTGGTGGTGGCGGTGGCAGCGGACAACTGCACGTGACCTGATTTGTGATTTCATAACAGCTTTAGCTTGGCCGGGATAAGATCCCGCAACTTTCAGGACAACAGTGTGAACTTAAGCGTTAGCATTGCAAATTTTGAATTAGTGATGTAGAACAAAATTTTACCATATGTCCAAAAACGTAATCTGGTTATTACGAAAAATTCAACAGTTTGATGCGAATGCAATATGCTTCATAAGAACGTTCCAGTATCCCATAGCTCGAGAATGTGAAGACAACCCAAATGCCTTTGTTTGGCCGTTAATGCGCATAAAACTGAGCTAGTCGTAAATATATTCGGTTTCCCGCATTATTAGTCGTCTAAAAGTAGAACAGGTACCAAATTGATAGTTTTGTTTCAAGTTAATGAGCTATTGTATGTGCATACATTTGATCATTCGTTGGTTTGAAACAAAACCCAATTAACTTCCAGGAAAAATAATTAAAATCAACTGAATTGCCTTATCGAAAGCACAGGCAGCTGTTCCTATTTTATTCCCTTATTCCCCCACCTTGCGCAAGGTCGCCAATTGAACGCAGTGTTGTGAACCTCTCTAGCAATTTTATATTGATTGATTGATTGACTGATTGATTGATATGGGGGGCTTAACGTCCAAAAACCACTATATGACTATGAGAGACGCCGTAGTGGAGGGCTTTCGGAAATTTCGACCACCTGGGGTTCTTTAACGTGCACCCAAGTCTGAGCACACGGGCCTACATTTCCGCCTCCTTCGGAAATGCAGCCGCCACAGCCGGGATTCGATCCCGCGACCTGCGGGTCAGCAGCCGAGTACCTTAGCCACCAGACCACCGCGGCGGGGCAGCATTCCTATATTGCTTATCTCTCAAATCTTGTCAGTTGGTGGGATCGTTGCGACACCTGGTGTAGCAGAACCTAACTACGTTCTTCTCTTTCTACGTGGCCTCAGAAATCCGTTTGCCTGAAGTGATGAAACGTAGGATTAGCCCTGTAGTACACGGTGACACACAAACGCATACGTTAGAATGCCGGTGCCGGAAACTTAACTCACGAAGTAGGGTGGTCTTCACTTTTTTCTAAACACTGTGTTTTTTCTGTCATTCGTGCGCTGACTGCAAGGTGAATTTGGTGATTGGCGGATTTAGCTCTCGCACATTGTAATGCACATTACAAGACTGGCTGGTTCTCCGCTAGTTGAGAGTAGATGTACGCGCGGATTATGTACCGATAAGCAGGTGCAAAAAACTCGCAATGCCTCCGATCTTAGAGGCAGTGTAAAACCACATAATGGTCAGTAAGCTTTTGGAGGGTGATGTCGCAAAATCAGTACACAAACTGCTAAAAAAAGATGACCTTGGCCTTCGCGTCATCGTTGGAGAATGTCTAACGTAACCTGTGACTTCTGTGCCACGAACTTGAAGCATTGCAAAGAATTCTTCACAGAAAGTGTACTTCGGCAGTTGTTCTGTGCAGCCTGTTGAATCAATTCCTATGGTCGAGGTATGCTGATGTCCTCCAGGTGCTTGTGTGCACCACATAATCGGCAAGTGCCAATAACTTCAAGAAACCCACACAACAGCACTGTCCAAGTGTGCTTGCTAAAGTGTTTCGTCTTGTGTTTTACGCTGCGCGATTCCATACATTATACACCTAGACCATTTAGCCCAGTTTTCTGTTTTGTTGACAAAAGTAGAGATATACATATCTGAATTTCATATGTTGCAAAAATGGAAGGGGCTTGTAGTCATATGGGTAAGAAGCACGCCTTCGATCTTAACGCAGCAACACCAATACAAACTTGAATGATGTATTTATATATAGAGATTTTTCTCATGCGAGAAAGGAATGATCTGTAGAGTTTTCGGTGCCTCTGTTGAGTTTTCGGTGCCTCTGATCGCAAGTGCACTCGCCCGTGCTCGGGAAATGCGACGACCGGCCACTGACGGCGGCAAGTGGTACTGGTCGAAAGTCATGCCGCCTTTTCTATGTTTCTGATAAGATCACTGGCGCTTGATTCCTAGTCAACACAGGAGCCCAGGTTAGCGTCATCCCGGCTTCGTGTGCAGATCGCCGTCGCAACGAACAGACCTGCCCACTCCAAGCGATCAACAACTCCGCAATTCGCACATACGGCCAACGCTCTCTTACACTTGGCCTTGGACTACGGCGTACGTTCCGCTGGATTTTCATCCTCGCTGACGTCTCGCAAGCTGTTCTTGGAGCTGACTTCCTCAGTTCTTTCAAACTTGCTGTGGACATGCATGCTCATCGCCTCATTGATCTCAACACCCGCCTCTCCATCAACGGTGTACTCTGTACTTCCTCGCCAACGGGACTGCGAGCTCTCACACCTGCTTCGCCGTATGCAAAAATACTCGACGACTTTCCCAGCATCACGAAGCCGCACACCAGAGAGTCACCGGTGAAGCATTCCATCACTCACCACATTGTGACCACTGGACCTCCCGTTTTTACACGACCCCGTCGACTATCTGGAGAATGCCTCGCCATCGCCCACCGTGAGTTTGAACACATGCTTGAACTCGGCATTGTGTGGCCTTCCTCCAGCAACTGGGCGTCGCCACTCCACATGGTGCCGAAGAGAGATCCTGGCGACTGGAGACCATGTGGGGATTACCGCTCTCAATGCCCACACCTTACTAGACCACTATCCACTTCCTCACATACAGGATTTCACATCAAATTTGGCTGGGTGCACAATCTTCTCTAAGATTGACTTAGTGAAGGCTTACCATCAGATTCCTGTAGAACCCGCCGACATTCCGAAGACGGCCATCACCACCCCATTCGGTCTGTTTGAATATGTGAGGATGCCTTTTGGATTGCGCAACTCTGCACAGACCTTTCAGCGCACTATCAACGAGGTCACGCGAGGTATCGATTTCATATTTGCCTAAATTGATGACCTCCTTGTAGCAAGCTCATCTGGCCCTGAACATGAAGCCCACCTGCGCCCATCCTGTTCCACCGCCTGGATGATTACGGCCTCGTAATTAATCCCAACAAGTGCCTCTTCGGCGTCGCTACAATAAAGTTCCTAGGCCACCTTGTCACTCCAAAAGGTATCCAACCACTCGCCAGCAAAGTGAAGGCTATTCAAGACTTTCCACCCCCGACTTCAATGAAGAGACTCCGAGAATTTCTGGGCCTACTAAACTTCTATCACCGCTTTCTTCCAAAGTGCGCCACATTCTTAAAGCCCTTGACCGATCTATTGGCTAAAAAGAAAGACCCGGCTGCGCCACTGGAGTGGCCCAAGGACGCTGCATCTGCATTCGGCACTGCCAAGAAGGCTCCGGCAGACGCTACCATGCTCATACATCCCGTCCCTGATGCCCCAATTCGTCTCATCACCGATGCATCAAGCATGGCATTTGGTGCCGTTCTCGAGCAGCACGTATCCGGTTGGCAGCCCCTTGGGTTTTTCTCGCAAAACCTGAAGCCACCAGAGGCAAAATACAGTACATTTGCCCGAGAACTCCTCGCGGTATACCTCGCCATCAAACAATTTCGTCATTTATTGGAGGGCCGGGACTTTTACGTCAATACAGACCACAAGCCCCTGACGTTTGCCTTCTATCGCAATCACAGCATTTATACTGCACGAGAGATTCGTCAACTATGCTTTATTTCCGAGTTCACTGTGGATCTCAGACACGTACATGGGCCGGAAAATGCTGCTGCTGATGCACTATTCCGCATCGATGCATTGTCGACCCAGCCACCACTAGACATGGAAGAGCTAGCAGCTGTCCAAAGAAACGATCCTGAGCTGCATCGTCTTTGCTCTTCATCCACGTCTCTAGCGTTCACGGAGTGCCCGCTTCCATTTTCTACCTCATTAATAACGTGCGAAACGTCTACTAGTGTCCCTTGGTTCTTCGTGCCTTCAGATTTTCGTCGTGCAATTTTTGATGAATTGCACAACATGAGCCACCCTGGTATTCGTGCGACCCAGAAGCTAGTCACATCCCGTTTCCTTTGGCCAGGCATCAATGCTGATGTGCGACGCTGGGCGCGAACCTGCCTTGAGTGCCGGCGCGTTGAAGTTCACTGTCACACGGTCACGGCAACATGCCCGTTTCGGCCTGCAGACGCAAGGTTTTCTCACGTCCATCTCGACATCGTCGGTCCTCTTCCGTTATCGCAAGGAGCCTGTCTTCTGCTGACATGTGTGGATCGTTTCACCAGATGGCCGCAAGCGTTTTCCATTTTTTTTATTACATACTGCAGTCCTATAAGGACCAAGCAGGAGGGCAGATGGGAAAGTTACATGTATCACATGGTAGCGGTGAATACATATCAATTACCTTGCTTTGGTCATACACACGAACAGTATAGATATATAAACAAATACACACATACATACATTTATACACACATTTTCAGGTACAAAAAACGTTGCACAGTGCAAAACTCATTGTAAACTAGAAGGTAGCAACGATTACACTGTCTCTAGGTCAAGCAAACAAAACATTGCCCGCAGCTTCCCTCGGGGGAACACTGAGGAGGATGCGGACCATATAATAGGTTAACGGGGTGTTAAAGTGCGACTTACTTGGGTCGATGGCTAAATTGGTTAACGTGGTTGTGAAATGGGGTGTTAAATTGCGACTTACTTGGGTCGATGGCTAAATTGGTTAACGTGGGTGTAGGAGGGGGTGGTAAATGAGTGAACACGTACACACGTATGCGAAAGGGCGGCGCTGGTCGAAGGGACGTCGATCATTGTGTTTGTGGATTCGTTGGAATTCATTTCACCGCGACCTTGGACGTCGACGCGCCGTACAAACCAACCGACGAGCGGCAACTGAGCGAGCGAGCGCCGACCTTGAGTATATATAAAGCACGACGGCGCATGCACTGTCAGCTGTTGAATGTTCTCGAAGCGCGACGCCACATGCGCGTCCACTGGAGAATCAGGAGAATTGTAGATGTCTAACGCGGTGTGTAGAGGAGGAAGGGTGCACAGATGGTGTAGGAGTGAAGCGCGCGCGGTGTGTAGAGGAGGAAGGGATGCACAGATGGTGGAAGAGTGGGCGACGGCGCGACGGCGCATGCGCGCGCGTCAGCTGTCGAATGTTCGAGAAGCGGTGCGGACGGCGCGGACGGCGCACTACCAGGCGCAAGTATAAGATGCTCCGCATCTAAAATATTATACAGTAGAGCTCGTACATTCAGGGACCACCCTAAATTTTTCAACACCAAAAAAAATATCAGACAAATACGCACTTTCCCAATAAACAATGAAAACCCACGACTAAAACATTCTTAACCGTTCGAGAGCTACACAAAAACTTGAAAAGCACCAGCAATCGGTCAGCAAACCTCTGAAACAAAGACGATAATTATTCTAGGGCAGCAAACACCTTCGCTGAAAAAGCGGCCGCAGTTCGCGCAGAGAAAACCGAACTCGGTAATGCATTCCAATCCACAATTGTCCGCAGGAAGAAAGAGTATTTGAATAGATTTGTGCGAGCTTTGTAAGGAAGAAGATTGTGTGAGTGGCGATGTCTCGATGCTCGAGGTAAGAACGGCTTGACATAAGGGTTTGCGTTAAGGTTTAGGTGGCCATGAAAAAGCGAAAACAAAAAATTTAGGCGGGCTAGTTTACGTCGCTGCTCTAAAGTTGAAATTCCATTTTGCACTATCAACGAAGATGGAGAATCAGGGGATCTGTACTTGTTGAAAATAAAACGCACTGCCCGGCGCTGCACCATTTCTAGCTTTTGCTTGTCTTCGTTAGAAAAGGGGTCCCAAACAATGTTAGCGTATTCAAGCTTAGGTAACACTAAGGTCTTATAAGCCAACAGTTTTGCTTCTGTAGGGGCAGCTTTAAGTTTGTGCTTTATGAACCTGTAGCGCCTTCGTTCGGGCGGCGCGCAAACCGGAGAGCGCGCGATGGCGACAGAAGAAAATAAAGAAGGCGCTAGGCCATGGCACGTGAAGCCACGGCTCACGTTCCGGGCTGGCATCGGTTATCGTTCAGGCGTGTCACTCTTTCGCTCCTGTGGCATAAACCTACAAGTGGTGACCCGGACGAAGACAATGACTGACTCGAATGCAACCTCAACCGAACAAGCCTCACGTCCGCAGGACGTCTCGGCCGTGCAACTGCGTCTCCCATCTGTCTGGCCACAGGACCCGCAAGTTTGGTTTCATCAGGTCGATGCGCAATTCTCCCTGTACCGCATCGCCTCGGAAACGACACGCTACTACCACGTAGCCTCCGTCCTTCCTCCTGACGTTGCCAGCGAGCTCTCCGACGTCCTCTCCAACTACGCCTCTCCACTACGCCATATCAGCACCTTAAAACCAAGGTGCTGGAACGATTCATGCCTTCGGAACGCGTCCGCCTACAGCAGCTCCTTGCAGAGGGGGACCTTGGCGACAGGCGCCCCTCCCAACTACTGCGCCGAATGCGACAGCTTCTTGGGAAACACGACGTCTCTGCCCACTCAGCTTTGCTTCGCGAGGCCCCGCCGCGGTGGTCTAGTGGCTAAGGTACTCGGCTGCTAACCCGCAGGGCGCGGGTTCGTATCCCGGCTGCGGCGGCTGCATTTCCGATGGAGGCGGAAATGTTGTAAGCCCGTGTACTCAGATTTGGGTGCACGTTAAAGAACCCCAGGTGGTCTAAATTTCCGGAGCCCTCCACTACGGCGTCTCTCATAATCATATAGTGGTTTTGGGACGTTAAACCCCACATATCAATCATTTGCTTCGCGAGCTCTTCCTCCAACGCCTTTCTCAGCCAATCCGCCTCGTCCTCGCGGCGGCCGGCGACGTCAATCTCGACCGCCTGGCGGAGCTCGCCGATCAGGTTCATGAAGCGACCTCCCCATCTGTCAACGCTGTCTTACCACCAGCAAACACAGCGATTTCGCGCCTTGAGGCCCGCATCTACGAACTCGCCGCCTCCATTGCCGCACTCTGGAGCCCCCTGCAGGAGACTCGTTCGCCTCGTTCCGGTCGTCAAGCTCTTCCACGCACACGAGATGCTAGGAGTCCCAGCCCTCCACCCCTCTGCTGGTACCACCGGTGTTTCCGACACCGAGCCACGAAGTGTACATCCCCATGTTCGTGGCAGGGAAACGCCTGCCGGGATCACTGACGGCGTCGTGTAATCTTCCTTCTAGTCCCAGCCGCCTTTTCATGGTCACGGACCAGCTATCGGGCGCCAGGTTCCTTATAGATACGGGCGTGGAAATTAGCGTTGTGCCCCCGACTAAGGCTGATCGTTCAAAGTCACAGGGGCAAGTGCTACGTGCTGCCAACGCCTTGTCTATAGCAACGTATGGGCTCCGATCTCTCACCCTCGACTTCGGCCTTCGCTGCATTTTCCGGTGGGTTTTCGTCATCGCAGACGTGGTTCAACCGATCATTGGCTCGGCCTTCCTCTCATACTTCGATTTGGACGTCAGCGTGCGGCGGCGCCGCCTCATAGATGGTACGACTCGTCTCTCCACCTCGGGAGTCCTCTCCGACATCGCTCCAATGGCCATCCGCATGCTGATACCTTCTTCACCGTTCGAAAAAATCTTGGCGAGTTTCCCGGAGTTAATTAAACCGTGCAACCTCACTCAGCCGCCTAAACATACGGTGACACACCACATAGTCACCCGGGGTTCACCGGCAGCCGCTCGACCACGCCGCCTGTTCGGAGACCGCCTAGCTATTGCTAAACGGGAGTTTGACCACATGCTGCAGCTCGGCATTATCCGCCCGTCGTCAAGCGCTTGGGCTTCCCCGCTGCATTTGGCGCCAAAGCGTGACCCTGGAGACTGGCGTCCTTGTGGGGACTATCGAGCGTTGAACGCCAAGACTGTCCACGACAGCTATCCTCTACCTTACATCCAGGATTTTACATCGCGCCTCGACGGCTGCACAATTTTCAGCAAAGTGGACCTTGTTAAGGCGTACCACCAGATTCCTGTCGAGCCCGCCGACATACCTAAGACCGCCATCACGACGCCCTTTGGGTTTTTGAATACGTGCGGATGACTTTTTGACTCCGCAATTCAGCTCAAACTTTCTAGCGGTTCATTTCTGAGGTCACACGGGGTCTTCCTACTGTGTTTGCGTACCTTGACGATGTCCTCATTGCCAGCCGCACACCTGAAGATCATGAGCACCATCTACGCGCTCTGTTCCAACGTCTTCAGCAATACGGCCTCGTTGTGAACGCCTCTAAGTGTACTTTCGGCGCATCTGAGCTCGAGCTCTTGGGCCATCACATATCATCCAAAGGAATACGCCTTCTCCGGTCCCACGTTAAAGCAATTCAGGATTATCCTCAGCCTACAACACTGTGCCAATTACGCCAATTTCTGGGGCTTGTGAATTTTTCCAGGCGCTTCATACCACACTGTGCCGAACTGCTACGACCACTCACCGACCTCCTTCGGTCGACCGCCGGCCCGTCCTCCGCCATTCCTTGGTCGTCAGAGGCCCAGGCCGCCTTTGCTGCTGCTAAGCAAGCGGTCGCTAACGCCGTGCTTCTCATTCATCCACGCAGCAACGCCCCTACTCAGTTGATGGTGGACGCATCCAGCGTGGCCGTCGGAGCCGTCTTACAGCAGTGCATTAACTCCGAGTGGAGACCCTTGTCGTTTTACTCTCGGAAGCTACTTCCTGCTGAGACCCGCTACAGCGTCTTTGGCCGGGAATTACTTGCCATCTACGCTGCAATACAGCACTTTCGGCATTTCCTGGAAGGATGCTCGTTTTACGTGCTGACTGACCATAAGCCACTGGCGTATGTCTTCCGCACTAACTCATCCAAGTACGTGCCCCATGAACTCCGCCATCTGGCTTATATATCGGAGTTCACGACTGACATCCGCCACATGAAAGGAGCTGACAACACCGCCGCAGATGCCCTTTCTCGTATAGCCGCAGTTGACTCTCCACCGCCAACCATCGACTGGGCCTCATTCTCCTCGGCACAGCAGGATGATAGAGAGCTTGTCACTTTTCGGGAGAACCCCCGTTCTCTCCGACTACGCCTGGTGCCTCATCCATTATCATCTGAGCGCTTGTGGTGCGATGTCTCAGCTGACCTTCCCCGCCCTTTCGTTCCCGCTTCATTACGACGCACCGTTTTCCACTCCTTACACGACATCTGTCACCCTGGCATTCGGGCTACTCAACGTCTTCTCACCCAGCGCTATGTCTGGCCCGGAATCAACGGTGATGTGCGCGCTTGGACGCGCATGTGCCTGCCCTGCCAGATGACAAAGGTCTCCCGTCATACTAAGACGCCGCCCCAACCTTTCCTTCCACCCGGCCGTCGTTTCGACCATGTTCATCTAGACATTGTGGGTTCTCTACCAGTGTCTCAGGGGTACCGTTATATATTGACCATGGTCGATCGCTTCACACGCTGGCCAGAGGCTGTTCCAATTCAAGATATCACAGCCGAGACAGTTGCCCGCGTTTTCATTTCTACGTGGGTATCCCGTTTTGGCTGTCCTGGCACCGTGACAACAGACCATGGACGTAAGTTCGAGTCCTCGCTGTTTACTTACCTTAATCGCATCCTCGGAGCCAGACATTGCCGTACCACAGCTTATCACCCCTGCGCCAACGGCATGGTGGAACGCCTTCACCGACAACTGAAGACCGCCTTGACTACCCGCCTCAATAGAGCCACCTGGGTTGATGCCTTGCCACTGGTGCTCTTAAGTTTACGAGCTGTCATCCGGGCAGACCTGCAGTGCTCAACAGCAGAGCTGGTGTATGGCACTTCTCTACGGCTTCCGGGAGACTTCTTCACGTCAACGAAGCTACCAGACCAGCCACAGCAATTCCTACAACGCCTCCTCTACTGCGTTCAAGACCTCTGGCCCACTCCACCCAGACCTTCCGAACACAAGACCATATTTGCCCACCCTGATCTGGCCACTGCAACACATGTTTTCGTGCGCCACGACGCGGTCAGACCACCTTTGACACCAGCCTACGACGGAGCATTCCGCGTCCTTCACCGCACCCCCAAAACTGCCACTCTACTTCAGAACGGCCGTGAACAGACAGTCAGCTTGGACCGACTCAAGCCGGCGTACCGGGAGACCGCCCTAGAAAGCCTCTCATCTACGACTGATCTTCCGTTGGAATACCACAAACGGCATGTCACATTCCGACTTCCAGTCTACAAGGGCGGCCCTGTAGCGCCCTCGTTCGGGTGGCGCGCAAACGGGAGAGCGCGCTATGGCGACAGAAGAAAATAAAGAAGGCGCTAGGCCGTGACACGTGAAGCCACGGCTCACGTTCCGGGCTGGCACCGGTTATCGTTCAGGCGTGTCACTCTTTCGCTCCTGTGGCATAAACCTACAAACCTAAGCCTGCGCATGGCAGCTGCGCAGGTATTTTCAATGTGCTTAGACCACGACAACGTATTGGTAATTGTCACCCCTAGATATTTGTATTCCGGGTTTTCTTTAACAGTCACTCCATCGATACAGTAAGAAAACTTAAGCGGCTCTCTTTTATTTGTGATTCGCAGTAGAACAGTCTTGTCCGAGTTTAACTTCATGGACCACGACGTGCACCTTTGGCCAAAACGTGTCAAACTGTCATTTAAGAATATTTGATCCTCAGTACATGTAATTTTTCTAAAAATTATGCAATCATCTGCAAATAATCGTATTTGCACATCAGACGAGACACTTGAAGTTATATCATTTACATAAATTAAAAAGAGTGTTGGGCCCAAGACGCTTCCCTGTGAAACACCTGATAAGACAGGTAATGCGCCTGACGAGCACCCAGAGATCTCCACATATTGAGTCCTGTTGGAAAGGTAAGATTTAATCCAGTTAACAAGAAATTCGGGTATACCAATGTTTAGCAGTTTGCCAATAAGCTTACCATGAGGAACACGATCGAATGCTTTGCTGAAGTCGAGGAATACTAAGTCAATCTGGCTGGCCGAATCAAGGGCAGAGGCGATTTCGTGCACCGTAGCTATCAGCTGTGTGTGCGTCGATAGCCCTTTACGGAAACCGTGCTGAAATTCGGAAAGTAAGCGGTTACGTTCAAGAAAGTCTGTTATGTAGTGAGCAACAATGTGCTCCATCAATTTACAGCATGTAGAGGTTAAAGAGATCGGGCGGTAGTTTTCTATCCGTAATCGATCACCCTTCTTGGGTGTGGCAAATATGCGAGCAACTAGCCAGTCATAAGGCAAAATGGCAGACGCTAAGGACAAACGAAAAATTTCAGTTAAAATGTGAGATATTGGTTCGGCGTATCTGCGCAAGAATGCGTTGGGTATGCCATCTGGTCCAGTAGATGACTTGTCTCGTACACTGACCAACAGTGATAACACGCCGTTTTGACATATAAAATCTTCAAGAGGGCAGGCTGTAGGAACTAAGGGATAACTGTCATCGTGCGGTGCGGAAAATACTGAATGGAAGTAGTCGTTTGCCTTGTCGGCCACTAAACGGGCATCGGTAATAAGAGAATCATTGTGTTAGATTTGTTCTGGTTTACCACTTTTGGAGGCTAGATAACGCCAAAATTTTTCCGGCCTTTCTTTGATGAAGTTTGGCAGCGTTATTCCAAAATATTTGTCTCTAGAAGTTGCCAGAGCTGTGGAGAGCTCAGTCTGCAGCGTCTGTATCTGCTGAACACTTGCCACCTGTTTTTTTCTTGCGCGTTTTAGTCTTCTTTTTAAGTGTATTACGTTCCGATCAATCCAGGGACTTTTGCGCCGTGACTTGATGCGGCGTAAGGGAACGTGCTTGTCAATACAGTCCTTCACAGTTTTCTTGAATGTTTCCCAAAGCGTTCGTGGATCAGTATCAGAAATATTGTCATGAAGCTCCCACAGTCTGTCAAGTACGGATTGATCATCAGCACGCGTAAAATCTTTGATTGTTTTAAGTACAGGCCTATTAGGTACACACTTATCAAAATCGCATATAAGAAGTACTATTTGATGGTCCGATACTCCCGGCTCCAAACTTAATCCATACTCGGTAAATGCGTTGCTTACGAAAACAAGGTCTATTATTGAGCCGCTGTCACCATGTTCATGCGTGATGGTGCGTACTACTTGTTGTAAATCGCAAGCTAGCATTATATCCAACAATGGACAATCGAGCAAATCAGTAACATTTTTGCGAGACCAGTCGATTAACGGTAAATTAAAGTCACCTGCCATTATAATTTTTTTATGAACCAGAGAAGACATGTATCTGTACAGAGAAGATAAGTACTGAGATGGCGATGAGGGCGAACGATACGCAGCGCACACTGTAAGAATGTGGCCCCAGCAGTTGACTTTGAGAAATAAACTTTCATGTTCATCAATTTGGGGCAACAATGTAGCAGAAAACGTGCTTTTCAATATTATCGCTACCCCACCACCACGGGAAACGCGATCGCGGCAAAATATCTGGTGCGAGAAACCGATTAGCATATCATCCTTGATCCTCTCGTGAAGCCAAGTTTCTGTTATGATTGCGACATGTGGGTCGTATTTCAGAAGCAGATCTTCCAGTTTATCAATTTTATTTACAACATTGCGGAAATTTGCATTTAGACACGCAGCTGCCTCGAGTCACGCTGATGTACCTGTCAATTGGTTTTCCGTGACCTAGGAGCATTAACGATAACACGCCAGTTCTTGGAATCATCCCACGCATAAAGGGTCCCATCAAGTTTCAGCTTATCATAAATAAGATACGCTTCCTTGCCGTTAGCTTTATCATCCTTCGCTGTTTTCCACAAAAGCGTACGGTTGCGCAGCGTAGCTCTGCTAAAATCGTTTTGCAAAAATATGTCTGTGCCTTTCAAGTTCTTCGCACGGCGCAAAATTGTCTCTTTCTCAAGAAAATCTTGAAAGTAAACAATAACTGGCCTTTTAGTGGCACCAGGCCTTCCAATGCGATGGATTCTAGCGACAGAGCTGCACTTCTGTTTAAGCTTCCGTTCGAAAATGCCGTCTATAACCTTTCTTCTTAAGCTTTCATCGTTTTCTTCCCTGCCCTCTTCAACGCCGAAGACGACAAGGTTGGAACGGCGGCTTCGGTCATCCAAATCGACAAGTTTCTGAGACTGTTGCTCAATGACCCGTTCGAGATTTGATACCTTTGTCTGTAGTGTGTCAATTTGTAAAGTTTTTTCCCGAATTTCAAGGAGCAGTTTGTCGAGATCATTCCATCGAGTGTCGAAATTTGCAACAGTATTTTCAGTCATTGTTAGTCATTCTCGAACATCAGTTAGTTCCTTTAAGATGGTTTCCTGGCCACTCTGAGTTTTCGCAAACATTTCCTCAACGGTAGGACCTGGGTTCTCTTCCACGTCCCCACAAAGAAGAAGCACACATATACGCAAGCAGTTTTGAACATACAAGACACAGGACCACGGGCACGGCAAAATAATCAGCATTCGATCATCGCAGCGAAGTGTCGACACGGTTTCACTAACCTGCGTGGTGAACAAAAATTTCCGGATAAGCGACATGGTTCCCGCTGCCTCGCTGCGCCTACTGGTGAACTGCAGCCACGGTTGATCCTTTATAGGTTGGACCGATGACGTCACAGTCGCTGGAAGACCCCAGTGCAGAAGACTGAGGCTGCGCAGCTGTGGTTGTTGGGGCAGCAGCAATGGTTGATAGCCGATGTGTTCGATGTGGTAATCTTCTCGACACGTTGAACCCGTGCACGCGCCTACCTGAGTTGCGCAGGCGTATTCATCCGCTCCAAATACCGGTTTGGCGCCGATACTTGCGACGAAAAGGCAGACCTGTGTGGTGAACAAAAATTTCTGGATGAGCGACATGGTTCCCGCTGCATCGCCGCGCCCACTCTTCCGACTTTACAGCACCAACAGTTGCCAAGGATTTCACAAACGGCTGGGTGTCGCGCTTTGGATGCCCTTCTGTCGTCACCACTGATCGCGGTCGTCAGTTTCAATCGGCCCTTTTCACCGCACTTGCCAATATCCTGGGCATTCGACACATCCACACAACTGCCTACCATCCTTCCGCCAATTGCATGGTGGAACGGCTTCATCGACAACTGAAAGCTGCCCTCACTGCTCACCAGCCAAGGGAACGTTGGCTCGACCACCTCTCCTTCGTACTTCTGGGCATCCGATCAGCATTGAAAGTAGATCTTGGGTGCTCATCAGCCAAACTAGTCTATGGCGTTTCCCTGCGTCTTCCAGGAGAATTATTCGAGCCATCATTGCCACCTTCCACTCACGAAGCCTCCATGTACATTCGAGAGCTGCGCACCACGTTTCGGGACCTTGCTCTTGTGATTCCTGCCGACCGACACCCCCAGTCTGTCTTCGTCAGTCAGGATCTGCATCACTGCAGTCACGTTTTCGTTCGGCATGACCAAATACGGCCACCATTAACACCAGCCTATGATAGCCCATTCCGCGTACTCCATCGTACACCTAAGACGTTCACGCCGAACATCAATGGCCGTGAAGACGTCGTGGCTGCTGATTGACTGAAACCTGCGTATATCGCCGCTCTCGCGGCCGCGGGGTTTCAATCTAAAGTCTGGATGCCAACATCCAAGTATGTTCACTGGGCGACTCCTCTTGTGATTCCTACGGCTCTCGCTCTACGGGGGGGGGGGGGGGGGAGCCCTGTAGCGCCTCAATGCGCCGCTCGTCGAGGAAGAAGAAGTTGGCATTTGGGACGCGCGGCGGGTGCAGCGCGATAATAACAAAAAAAATTAGTTCGAAAACTGAACGATGTCAGGGCTGGATCTTTCCCGTGTTAGCTTCGACATATCTATCTATCTATCTACCTATCTATCTATCTATCTATCTATCTATCTAACTATCTATCTATCTATCTATCCGCTTACGCTTAGGTGCTCTCCTGGTCATCCCCTTACCTTGGTGTGAACCAAAATTAGCATGGGAGGGTAAGATGGTTTGACAAATATGACGTGCTGGTCAAAGCATGAATATTGTCACAATCCCTCACGTACGTCGTCCACACACTTCCGCAAGACAGAGGCACATACCCACGGGTGGGTATGTGCCACTTGTATGCGGTTATTTACCACAGGTGATTGACACTTAGTATGTACCCAGGAACGACGAGAACACACATGGGCAATTTTAACACGTGGGCGTTAAGCAGTACACAAGATCAGTAGCGTCGATATAACGAAGACATAGGATAAATGTTAGTGTTAAGTAAAACTTGACATAGGTCTGGCAACGTTGGTTCGATAAAAGGGTTTGACTTCTTCTCGTGTCCCTTCAATAGATGCCCGCACGGCAGTATTGGCATGTTCGTTCTCTATGACGCCACAGTGACTTGGAAGCCACTGAAACGTCACATGATACCCTTTTTCGTGTGATGTGTGGAGAAGGCATAGAATTTAGAAAGCAAGCTGTTCTTACGGCCCGCGACGCAGTGCTGAGAGCGCAGATTGTAGGGCAGCCCTTGAGTCGCTGAAAATCGACCATTTTTGCAGTGGTTTCATATTGACCACACAAAGTGCAGCGCGCAAAGCAGCTAGTTCCGCTGCTGTATATGACGTGGAGTGGTCAGTCCTAAAGCTGATGGTAACACCTCTTGCTGGAACAACTACAGCACTTGACGAACATTGGTGGTTCGTGGAGCCATCGGTATATATGTGTACGCTGTCTGAATATTTCTCGTGCAAAAGAAGATGAGACAGTTGTTTCAGCATGGGTCATTTCTTCAGATTTCCTCCGGATTCCTGGCACACTAAGATGCATTGTGGGTCGAATAAGACACCAAGGGGGTATCGATGGTTTAGATGCAGGAGTGAAGCCTGAGGGAAGTTTCTCGTTGTACATTACAATCATTTTAGCGAATGATGCTTGGCGCCTCTCTGAAAGCAACAGTGCAAGATGATGACAGGGAGCACGTTCAAAGTGTCTGATCAGCGTTCTCAGGACTTCTACAGCAATGTGAGTTTGTATTGGATAGTCACCAGCAATTGCAATTGTTGCCTCTGTTGACGTATATCTGGGCATACCAAGGCACACTCTCAGTGCTTGGGCTTGTACCGCCTGTATAACACAAACATTGGTGTTCTAGGTATTGCTCAGTACGGGCAAGCTATATCACAGGAAACCGAGAAACAGGGCTCTGTAGAGTTCCTCCTTGTGTCTGCTGACATCCCCCACGTCTTCATTGCCGGAAACTTGAACGATCGGGAAATAGTGGTCAGGCGCTTCTTCATATAGGCCACATGCGGATATCAACAAAGGTCCCTGTCAATAATTATGCCCAGAAACCGGTAGATTCTGGCGTAAAAAATGGGTCGCCCGCAGATTGAGATGACATAAGGGGTCATTGCTTTGCGAGTAAAGGCCACCAGCACGCATTTCTTGGGTGATATGCAGAGACCTTGTTTTAACAAGTATTTGGCAAGCATAGTTGATGCTTTTTAAGCGGGGAACGTATCTGAGGATGTGTGGCTGCCGAAGTTCAGACACAGAGGTCGGCTGCGTGTAGTGAGATCTTAATGGTACTGGTCAAGTATTTAGCAAGGCTAATTGGTGCAAGATTGAATAGCATCAGGCTAAGAACTCCATCTTGAGGAACACTCCTGGAAGTATAGCGTCGCGTAGTAGAGTCATCTTCTGTTAACACAAATACTGATCTTGCAGCCAGGTAACTAGAAATACACCGAAAGACCCGACCACCAAGGTCAGCCACCGCAAGAGCACCCAAACTTGCATAATGTAGTCACATTATCATACGCGCCTTTAACATACAGAAACAAAGCTGTAGATAGTCGCTTACGGGATCTTTCGTGCTGAACGTACGAAACTAGATCAACGACATTGTCAATGGAAGAGCGGTCGCGTCGGAAACCAGCCATAAAATTCGAATAAATCTTGTAGTATTCAAGATACTACACCAAGCAGCCTAGTACCATCGTTTCCATTATCTTTCCTAGGCAGCTGGACAGTGTCATTGGGCGGTATGAAGCAAGTTCGAGTGGGAATTTGCCCTGCTTCATTAACTGATTGATTTATTTGTGATTTTTAACGTCCCAAAACAACCATATGATTATGAGAGACGCCGTCGTGGAGGGCTCCGAAAATTTGGACCACCTGGGGTTCTTTAACGTACACCCAAATCTGAGCACACGGGTTGCCCTGCTTCAAGATGGCTACTGAGTGGCTTACTTTCTAGTGGTCAGGAACATTACTATCCTGCCACGAGATGTTGTAAAGGCTCAACAGTTCTATCCTTCACATTCTCCAAGGTTGCACAAGTCTCGGTACGTAAATACCATTTGGACTCGAAGAAGTTCAACGCCTGCAGAGAGCTAGTGCCACCTCGAGTTCCTCCATTGTAAAAGGGATGTCCATGTGATAGTCACAAAAACGGGGGATGTCACCTCTCACTGAAGAGTCTGGACGAGTGGCTTGGTTGGTGATCTGCGCACGGAAATGTTCCGCGACATCGCTGTTTTGCCGCCCTTGAAATAGCGCGAGTGCTTTGAATGGAAAACGCTGTTCCGTAGGGTGAATTTTCTTTTGCATCCTGCTGGCTGCCCTAACATCAAGAATTGATTTTGTGCGCTGATGCCGACGCTCCGCCCGGCGTCGAAGTGCTCGGAGTCGCTCTAACTCTATGTCAAAGTCGTTTCGTGCGGAAGATAACGTCACCATGCGAGTGGCGCTTTGCATTGCGCTCTTAATTGCTTGTTCTAACCCAGATCGTAGGCCATCGCTGCAAGCATCTTCCATGTCAGATTTGAAGTTGGTCAATTGAATTGCTCGAATGGTCGTCTGTAGACCACAACTAGACAAGCCTTTGATGTGAAGGCAGATTGGGATGTAATCACTTCCTTGTGTCTGAACATCTGGAAACCACTTGAGGTATCTCGAGAGGGAGTTGGAGACAAAAGCGAAGCCGAGACAGCTGGCGTATGTCACCCCTGGAAGGAAAGTGGAGCTACCGCCACTCAGGAGAGTAAAGCCATAGTTGTAGGCGATGTTTGCTAACCTGCGTCCTCTTGCAGTTGTCCGCATACTTCCCATGCGTGATGGTGCGCATTGAAATCATCTATGATAACCCATGGTGCAGGACACACTCTCAAATCATCCGCTAATGTGCTGAAATCGAGATTTTTCGAAGGCGATATAAAAACGTCTATGAGAGTAAACTTGAGTTTGTTCTTTTTCATAGTGGTGCAAACATACTGATTGTCATCGTGAGGCGAAATCGGTTGCACAACATACGTCAGTTCACGACGAGCCAGGACGATGATTTAGTTGCACGCACCATTTGTGGAAGACATGAGAGCTTCGTACCCCGAAAACCTTATTGGTTTCGACAAATTGGGTTCACAAATGACGATGAGTGGAAACACGTTGGTATACACAAACTGCCGAAAATCTGAAGGACGTGATTTTAGTCCTCTGGCGTTTCATTGGATGACGGATGCAGCCTTCACATCTTTGCCGAATGATGAGGTGTGTGTAGACGTTTTCCTAGTTGAGAGATTCAAGCACTCGGCTTATGACGTCCGATACTCAAAGTGCCCTTCGAGCAGATGCTGTCTTCATGTCGACTAATATCGCTCGGTTGGCTTCCATGAGGGAACGCAGCACCGAGATAACTTGATCTGTTCTAGACAAATCTTCCATGGCCTGAGACGGCTTTGGTGTGACTGCAACCTGCTAAGATTCCTTGGCAGAGGAACAGGTCGAGAGCGTGGGCCATTCCTGCAGAGAAGGAGGCTTTTCCGCTTTCTTCATAGAAGTGGTGGGTCCTTTCGCGGCGCTACTGAGTGGAGCCACTAAAGAGTAGGAACTAGCATTTCGGGAATGTGCCTTCTTTGAAGACTTTCGATGATACTGATGCCGACGCCGACGCCAGACTACTTCGTTTGTCTCCCTAATTTTCGCGAAACGTCAATAGTGTTATCAGTGCTGCTTACCCAATTTTATAAACATTACATATGTACTCCTTTGATAGAACCGTCACATCGGGTTAGCGTCAATTGTGGGTAGGTGCCATACGCTGAAATTGAGTTTTGTAGCAGTGTCCAGGAACAGCATCTACGCGAGCATCAGCGCTTTATATCAGCTTATGGTGTTGCTAATACGCATGCTCTACTTGACATCATTACGCAAGTGCAAACAACTGGTTATATCATCATCATCTTCATCATCATCATCATCATCAGCCTTACTACGTCCACTGTAGGACAAAGGCCCCTCCCATGTTCCGCCAGTTAACCCGGTCCTGTGCTTGCTGCTGCCAATTTATACCCGCAAACTTCTTAATCTCATCTGCCCACCTAACCTTCTGCCTCCCCCTAACCCGCTTGCCTTCTCGGGGAATCCAGTTAGTTACCCTTAATGACCATCGGTTATCCTGTCTACGCGCTACATGCCCGGCCCATGTCCCTTTCCTCTTCTTTATTTCAACTATGATATCCTCAACCCCCGTTTGTTCCGTAATCCTCTCTGCTCTCTTGTCTCTGAAGGTTACACCTACCACATTTCTTTCCATTGCTCACTGCGTCGACCTCAATTTAAGCTGAACCCTCTTTGTAAGTCTCCAGGTTTCTGCTCCATAGTTAAGTACTGGCAGGATACAGCTGTTATACACCTTCCTTTTGAGGGACAGTGGAAATTTAACTGTCGTAATTTGAGAGTGCTTGCCAAATGTGCTCCACACCATTCTTATTCTTCTAGTTACTTCAAACTCGTGGTTCGGCTCCGTGGTTATTACCTGCCCTAAGTAGACATGGTCTTGTACGACTTGAGTGCTATTACCTATCTCTAAGCGCTGCTCTTTTCCGAGGTTGTTGTACATTGCTTTCGTTTTCTGCAGATTAATATTAAGACCCACTTTTCTGCTCTCCTTGTCTAACGCCGTAATCATGAGTTGCAATTCGTCCCCTGATTTACTCAGATATGCAATGTCATCGGCAAAGCGCAGGTTACTAAGGTACTCTTCATTAACTACTATCCCTAACTGTTCCCATTCTAGGCTTCTGAAAACCTCCTGTAAGCACGCGGTAAATGGCATTGGTTAGATTGTGTCCGCTTGCCTTACACCCTTCTTGATTGGTATTTTATTGATTGGTTTTTTATGAAGCACTATAGTAGCAGTTGATCCCCTGTAGATTTCTTCCAGGATGTTTATATACACATCTGCAACTCTTCAAAATATGTCTTGGCGTGCAACATTTTACATATAATTAGTGCCATTTCGTGACGTGTCGCTCAATAAAAAAATTGCAACACGGTCTCCTTTACTCCGTATACTTCGTATAACGTTGATTCTCAGGTGCGCGGGAGTCCGCTCAATTTTTTTTTTCTTCGTGCTTTTGCTCTTGCACAACGCCGACTTTTGACCCCAACCACACACGCCGAAACACGCCCCGTCCTCTACCAGGGAATTTCTATGGCATGGGATCTTCGACGCTATTGAATTCAGTAACTGCACAGAAGATGCAACCAACCGTCATGCTGGATTGACTACAATAACCTAAGTGACACAAATACGTATTGCCATGTTGGATAGCGCGAAAGTGTAGTTGCCGAGAATGCACTGTATGGATGTCGCATGGCGTTTTCTTTTAAGTAAGGGCCACTTCATGGTGGTACGAGGCCACCTACCCTTAACTCTTCATACTGACCCTCTCGTCTACTTCCTTGCTGTTGTGTTCGCTCGGCTTGTCCAAGTTATGTACGAGTAAGGGCACTCGTTGTGGACTCTGGGACTGACACATGAGCCGTCACTAATAGCCCGAGTAAGCGAAAAAATAAATCGTATTGCACAAATGATTCACTGCTGCTAGGCGTAGGAGAAAACGTGTGTAGAGGGATGTTGCAGGAAACAATAAAAAGCGCATTTGATTGCATACATGGCAAATGTCGTCACAAAAAGCCATCCCTACTTTTATGGCTCTCCGCAAAATGGCATACATGTAAACGTGCAAAATAAATGCGTAAAAAAGAGAAAATGCTACGTTGGCCCTACATTATTATTAGGTTTGCGCTGACGAAAGCTTGGATGGATAGCCCGGGTAAGCGACGACTGGTAAATAAATAAGGAAGTCAACCGCTAGACGGGGCTGGCATGGTCGTCTATCGTGGCATAGGCAAATAACGCGCTCCAGAGAAACAGCGCACTTCGACGAACTTGTTCTTTCAACTACGATATAAAAACAACAATGTGCTGGTGGTAGTGAAGTCACCAATGCATACATTATTCAGTTGAAAAATTATAAAAGTTTCACCTTCTCTTGCGCCTTGAAGGGCGGTGGTGTCTGGTGCTGTGGGCCCGAATAACCAAGCAACAAGATTGAGATTGGGGTGTATTGGAGGAAATAGAGTGCATGACAGAAAAATAGAAGAAACGATTGCAATAAGGCGCGCTGTCACTGCTTGCTAGTGTACTGCAGACGCATATGTTTATTCTAGAGGGTTCACGTTATTGTGACACCATTTCTGATTACGAAAACTTGAAAAACTGGTGGAATAACAACCAAACGACACTCACATAGCGTAATCATACTGCGACCAAGCTTATTGATGTGTTTCCAGTTGCTTAAGGCAACACAACCATTTTTTTATCAACGGATCTTGTGCGAGCCATTCATCCTGACTAGCTTGGAGCTTTGTCATTCTCATGTCCGACGAGTTTTGGGGACAAATTTCAAAATGATTTCTGGCCACGTGGTTCTATGCGTGGTCAAGGAAAGCTATAGGAACTGAATGTGATATCGTCTCCACGCGTTTTATTGAGGAGAGTTACATAAGATGTGTTGTCGGGTGTTCTACTTACGACAGTCATCACAAAGTGCACTGTTGGCAATGCCACCACTATTCCGAAACGTCCTCGTGAAAGCCACTATTAACCTCAACAGACAACGCGTAGCGGCATCTCTTCGGAGAAGTTCACTTGGAATTCGAAAGCGAAGCAAGGAGTTATGGTGGGTTTACTTATTTGTTTTGGCTGCTTGTTTGTTTCTTATAGTAAGCATAGAGAAATCGCAGGTTGCGTTTATTATGCTGAACGAGTGATATCGCATGCCGCATAAAACCATCAGAGGTTTTAAGTTGTTTCTATGCTGCAACCAATGGGCTTTTCTCCTGCTTCTTTTTACAGGCTCAACTTTCAGTATGGGCGGTACCAGCGCACAAACTCACGGGATGAAGAAAAGAGACGCAAACAAGTGTCTCTTTTTTTCGTCCCGTGAGTTTGTGCGCTGGTACTGCCCATAATGTATCACCAACTAGCCCAACTATTAGTCCTGCTTCAACTTGCAGGCCTTCTAAAACTTCTTCCCAGTGTAGGAAAAGCGAGAAACTACCCTCTGAGGAGCTTCAGGTCATAAATATACACCAGCATAAGCAATACGTTCGGTTACCGTTATTATGAACATCTTACAGAGAAAAAATTGCCGTGCATCTGCGTGCTTGACTTCAAAGGTCGTCGAAAGATGGTAGTATTCTTTCTGGAGAAGCTACGTGAGATACGGACGCCATCTGTCAGTAATGTCGGGAAACGAAAGCTTGTGTAAAACAAAGAGGTGATGGTAGGTGCCAGCGCCATATCTTTATAGCTAATCGTTGGACACATCCGGTTTTTGGGGCATAGCGTCGCACTGTTAGCACAATGTAAGAAACGCTAAATTCCTCGGAAATATGTAGCAATGCGTTCTCTAATAAAAAAAAACACTCCACCTAATGCTTTCAATTTTATGTAGCGCGTCAGTTATGTCTGAGATTTGCTTTTTGATCGACAATGTTGAGAAGTATCAACGCAGTCACCAGATCAAGACGGTTGTGCCCTTAGCAAGGGCTTAAACATTAACCAGGTGGCTGAATCCTGTGACAGGCATACAAAAAGAAAGATAGACCAAAATTTCTGCGCTGAGGTATCTCAAGAAAGATTGTCGTCTCTAAAAAAAATACGAGCAGTAGTTGCTTCGTCACAGCTATTAGTAATGAAAGGCAACTTCGATAGAAGATTGAACCGACAAAATCGCCCCGCCACGGTGGTCTAGTGGCTAAGGTACTCGGCTGCTGACCTGCAGGTCGCGGGTTCAAATCCCGGCACGGCGGCTGCATTTCCGATGGAGGCGGAAATGGTTTAGGCCCGTGGGCTCAGATTTGGGCGCACGTTAAAGAACCCCAGGTGGTCGAAATCTCCGGAGCCCTCCACTAAGGCGTATCTCATATACATATGGTAATTTTGGGACGTTAAACCCCACATATAAAATCAAAATTTGAACCGACAAAAAATAGATACGTCTCTAATTCACTAAAGGTACTGCTACAGAGCTTTCCGCAGACGCTCTTTCAGCGGAAGATTAAAAAAATGGCAGTGGCTTAGCTCAGCTATGCCAGGATATACGTAGCGTTAGCAAAGGTTCAGCTGATTATTCTTAGCTTTCCAGATATCGTGAATACAGCTGTTCCGATGACACACACACGGTATACGTATTATGTGGCAAATGTATATTTATTTTGCCGGGCCAATACTTCGGGATCCGATGAGTTAAGCTTCTCCGCTCTACTGCACCATTGAGCAGCATTTGCACTCTCCTTCTCCATGGCTATACCACAGTGGAAAACGCGAGTCAGAGGCGCTATCAAGCGGCTACAGTGCAGTGTCAGATGGTGGCTGCACAGGGAAGGCGCGTGCGTCAGCGTCCATGTGTCTACCAATGCTATGACGGCACTCCTCTGGAAAGCGCACATCAGCGGCGGCGAGTCGTGCGCGGCCGCGGCCGAGTGCGAGGGAGGTGCCAGCTCCGGTGCGTGACACCACTGGTCGTCTGCGCAGCGCATCGAATTGCGCGCACACCAGCAGCGAGCCGCGCGCGACAGCGGCAGAGTATAATTTCGCATGCGCAGACCAGTGCCACGCGAAATTTGCTACAAAAAAACGCAACAAAAAAAAACGCTCAACTCGAGAGGCGATATCTCAATTTAAATACTTGATCAGCTGCGTTCCCGTGCAATGTAAGAATTTCTGGCGACAAATTCTATTTTCTAGCAATATTACGTGTGGAAAATCTGCCTAGCTCAGATCACTACAGCTTACGGTGGAAGCAGTCAGGGGGGCGGACACATACTGCTTGCTTGGAAAAACATGCGGCTCAGTTCTGTTTACTAGGATGCGCCTTGGGTACACAACCCGCGCGGTCCTTATCAAGCAAACTTCGCCCGGTAAACACTGCACAGGTAGATGCTGCAGCAGAATAAAAATTTTACGGCTACCTTGAATATCGCTTAAAGGGTTGGCACAGACTTCTAGGCAGTTCGCGTTTGTTTGTAGTTCTTTATAGTGATTAATTTCGCACGTATTGTGTATCGTCTGCATTTACAATCAGTGACGTGCGTGATTCTTGTCCCACAAAGACATAATAGCGAGTATGAAGTTAGTTCGATTGGCTTGGATAGCTACTCACAATCTTTCAAAGCAAATAAATGATACCCCTAAGATATGGATACAAAAAAAAGAACAGTTGTTGAGTAATACAGGAATTACTGAGTTAACAAAAATGGAAATGAATACAATAACTTCTACTTGCTGCATATGAAAACTGAGCCCACACTTCCTGAATTAATTGTATGGTGCATTCACGATTAGACGATGGCGTGCCCCGCCGTGGTGGTCTAGTGGCTAAGCTACTCCGCTGCTGACCCGACGGTCGGGGGATCGAGTCTCGGCGGTGGCTGAATTTTCGATGGTGGCGGAAATGTTGTAGGCCCGCGTGCTCAGATATGGGTGCACGTTAAAGAACCCCGAGTGGTCGAAATTTCCGGAGCCCTCTATTACGGCGTCTCTTATACTCATATGGTGGTTTTGGTATGTTAAACCCCACACATCAGTAAATTAACGATGGCGTGAACACGCTCCCGTTCTGCAGCTTCTTAATTATATATAATTTGTGCTTGTGCATGACATTAGTCGTGTAGGAGTTAGCGAGGCATCACGCATGGCTAAAGCATGCGGACATGAAATTAGTTCTTAACCGCTGGTGTCCAGTAAGCGCAATACAGGTACTGCCAATAACATTCAAATCGTACAGTTCATGCAGAGTCATAACGAAATAATGGAAGTTCATCCCACAAGTATATTATGAAAGATGAACAAAAATAAGTTTTGTTACCACTCATCGCTTGAACCAACCCCTCCTCTTTCCAGACATACACACTTATTAAAATGTGCTGTTCACTGCATACTTATTTTCGTAGCTTAAAGAAATTTGCTATTCATTCCATAACAGTGTAAATAGAAGTTTCTCAACATTCTTGCATATTAGCGACGTTGCAGAAGCAAACAGCTTTGTGCTGACCCCCACATATGTAAATATTACTGACAGCTGATGGTGCACCCATGCACCTGCATTCTAATCAGACTGCCTTCTTCGAAACAAAATTTCTGAATGCGTAAACTGCCATAATATTGAAATTGCTGAACTGTCAGAATGCACCCAGTTTGTGCCTATATTTTGTGCAACTACCATGCTATGATAATGTCAGCCTACTGTCTCTTGCTAGTTTTAGGTGCGCCAGAAGGGCAGAGCGTGTTAGAGAGGTGATCGAAAACTACGGGCATGGGCTTTAACTGCTCAGATATCGAACATGTCCCCCCTCCCTTTTCCAAGAATACCAAGCTTCAGATATTACATATGTGAAACTTATAAGCAGCTTTGCCAAACTGTTCAAGGAAGTGAAATTAATGCCGCACAAAAAAGAAAAAAGCTACGAAATAATAACGAAAGCATGATAGTATGTCGATATGTAAAGAGAACTTTGGCATGACAACAAAGCATTAGGTTCTCAAAAGACCATGTTGATAATGTGATGAACCACTTAATATTAGGTCTGCTCCCCCCTTCAAATGTTGCATGTAGAAATACCAATTCATTAAATGGAAAATGTTTTGCACGCACAATGAAAGGTTTCAAATTATACTTGCGTTTGATTCTACTGATCAACCAAACATACCCCACAGTTCCATTGGTTGATTGATTGATTTGTGGGGTTTAACGTCCCAAAACCACCATATGATTATGAGAGACGCCGTAGTGGAGGGCTCCGGAAATTTTGACCACCTGGGGTTCTTTAACGTGCACCCAAATCTGAGCACACGGGCCTACAACATTTCCGCCTCCATCGGAAATGCAGCCGCCGCAGCCGGGATTCGAACCCGCGACCTGCGGGTCAGCAGCCGAGTACCTTAGCCACTAGACCACCACGGCGGGGCACAGTTCCATTGGCTTGTGCTGGGTTATGTTGGGTCTAGGTTGTATATAAGCACAGCGTTTTGGAAAACGGGAACATAGGCAAATGACTAGGTTGGTGCTCTTGGCCAGTATACCGTCATACATTAGTATCAGTTCCCACAGTTGTTGTTGAACACGATGAGTTTGAATTGATATTTCTCAAATAAACTCGACAGCAAATATACTATATTTGAAACTCCCAGATCGCATGCACACAATAATCATTTTCACATTGAGTGCACTATTAGAAGTTTTCAGAAAAACAACAGAATCACGTGGAATTTTTAATTCGTTTTTATAAATATGTTTTTCAAAGCACATAGATTTTTGCTGATACGAAAACTACGAAAGATAAAAAAAAAGAACAGAAAGGTTTTTGATTTGCAGAATTGACTTTTTGCGAAGCTCAAGCTGCATTTCTGAGGAACAAGAAAATAAAATTGGACCACTGCCGACAACACAAAAGAACTGCTTTGGGGAATAAACTTCTTTTTTGAGAAGTTTAGGTGCAGGAAAGCTCTTTTCAGTTTCCTCAAGCTCAAAAAAAAAAAACGTATTGAACGGTTCTGTCGGCCGCGAAAGCCAGTTTGAAGAACCCCGAGAGTTCGAATCTTACTACAAAAGGAAGGTCTTCCACTCTCTGAAAGGAAAGCTTATATCATATTACTTATTATTTTACCTAAGGCCTTAAAGAAAGTTAGTTTTTACAAATGAGTGGCATCTCCTTTCGTTCGTGTTTTTTCCCCAGTAGCTGCATAAGTTATTATAAAGAAATGTACGTGCGTCCAGACCTGAGGATGTGTGAAGTAGTATGAGCATTTTTGTTGAAATTAGTGGGTTCAGAAGTAATGTATCAAATGCTCTTACCCTCATGCATATAAAATATTGTTAACATATTGAAGTTATTTGGAGAAGTTTAGGACGTGGGCAATTTCACAGCCATTACTTATTTATTTATTATTTACAGAATACTGCATGCTCAAATCAGAGTCAATGCAGGAGTGGGAACAAGCACTTGTATAAAAAAAAACTCACAATCGATCAGTAGCCTACGCGTGCAATGTACGCACAAAATTATGCTCTCATACAAACAAGGGTACACATAGCAATTCATATTCAACAGCATTTTCACCAAATATATCAGTAGCAATTCCTGAACAGAATAAGTATATTGTACACAAAACTGTTTACACCAATCCATACTTTATTATTACACATGGTACAGCAATAGAAGTATTATTAAGGCAGCACATTCATCTAAACGGCTGAGATTACTTGTGCACGTTTTTCCTGTACGTGCACAAGCAAAATTATACTGGTCGACAGTGTAAAGTATACGTGGTTTAAAAATAGTAAAAAGTAGCATAACATGCTTTAACATTTTGACGGAGCTTAGGAAGTGCAGTGTGTATGTTCAATATATATGTATATTGTAAAATATATACTGTGTTTCTAATTTATTCACTTGCACTTTGTGTGAAAGTATGAAACGACAGAAAAAAAAAGGGCGCCAGTCTCAGTATTTGTGACCTACCTTGATACTACTAGACCAAAGCTTACTTCCCAATTTAAACATTCCATACTTCCTTTAATTCTTGCCAACGAGACAGTGAATAGTACACAAATATTTTTACTGACAGCGAAACATTGCCATCCATCAGTTCTTGGTGTCATGAAGCAAGGGAAGCTAAAACAATGTTTATCTGAACTGAAGCCTCACTGATGGAAGAAGAAATGTGGAGGTTTTTTGATAGTAAAAAAAAATCACAGCATATCCACGGAGTGCAGGATTATGAGTGGGGCGAACCGTCAATCAGTCCGTCCGCGCCTCCATTGGTCCATTCACTCTTGCTTCCGTTCGTACGTGCGTCCGTCTGTGCGACCGTCTATGCGTC
This sequence comes from Rhipicephalus microplus, assembly GCF_043290135.1. Classification (NCBI taxonomy): domain Eukaryota; kingdom Metazoa; phylum Arthropoda; class Arachnida; order Ixodida; family Ixodidae; genus Rhipicephalus; species Rhipicephalus microplus. The sequence goes on from NC_134704.1 coordinate 85,590,329, forward strand.
CATCCATCCTTCGGTGCATGCGTTCGTCCATCCAACGCGTCCGTTCGTCCACCGATCTATGCATCCGTGCATCTGTCTGTTCATCCGCCCGTCCGTGCGTCTGTTAATCCGTACGTCCATCTGGTGAGCACTCTAAGTACCATCATCTCGCATCTTTTCATCATAAATTCACCATATAGAAGTACCTCCATCCAGCGGACATTCTAAGGGCTAAACGAGAGGTGGCACAGCCGGACTAAAGGAGCTTCACGCACGCACTTTCTTACGGCTTGCGCTTCGTGTGTAGTGCCCACCTTTCCTCGCCAATAGCTCATGGCACTGCAGCCTGACCTCGCTAAACTTTGTCAAAACTAAAAAAATTACATCTAGTAAGTTTAATGTGGCAGGCTTTTCAGGTCCGATAGTGCTCAAAGTGCGTCCATCTGTTACTAGATTTTTTTAGTGAGCAATAAATTCAAGGCAATTTTTATTGAAGATTAGGTCAACGGTACTCGTCTCTGCAGGTTACTTCATTAGAAACAACTGTTTTTTTTATTTATGATTAACGTGCGTGGGCTTCCGGCTCAACTCAAAAGAGTGCGCGCGTGCCACTCCCCTAGTCCGGCCATGGAGGTGGCTACCCACTACTACTACTACTACTACTACTACTACTACTACTACTACTACTACTACTACTACTACTACTACTACTACTACTACCACTACTACTACTAGAACTACTACTACATACATCGTGGACGCACGACCTATGGCCTCAAAAGCTTTGCCCCTAAATATCCCTGCCTTGTCACAAAGCGAAGGATGTTACAGAAACTTGGTCGGAGATGATCGAGTAACCAGCAAATCCTGCGCCCACATCTGCTTGTGAACACTGTGAACGTGAAAATCTTCGCTGTGAAGATGTTCCCGTTCACAGATAGCTGTGAACGTGAACATGTTCAACAGATATCTGTCTTGCTGACTGAAATTTTATAGCATAGACTCTCCAGCCAAGTTATAGTTAAAAAATAAAACTTAAAGACTTCGCTTTGACTCGACGATGGAGAGGGTGACACCCCCAAGAAAAATCGTGAGCTGCAGAGCCTGCCGAGCACTCACTCCTGAAGAAGGGACTTAATCGGTCCCGAAACAACAGGTAATGGCCCAATCCTTAAGTTTTATATTTGGACAATAATTTAGCTGGAGAGTTTATGTTAATAGAATAAAGTGCTGTGAACCCACTGGGAGTGACCTAGACGATTAAGGATCAGCTGCTAACGCACAAAGAGCATGTTGCTCGTCACTTCTCTTCTTCCGTAAATGTTTTTCACGCTGGTAAGTCACTTTGATTGTATTTTCTGTAAAATACTTTGTGTATGTGTCGTTTAGTGTTTTTCAAATTTAGGTTTGTGTATCTTCACAAAAAGGTAGCGAGAAGAAATGTTATTCCTATAGCTAAAGCAAGGAGGTGGCCTCAGAAAAAAGACTCAAAAAGATCAACGATGCGAACAGCGCAAAAACCCAAGACAGTGAAGGAGACGGACAAAGCACTGAGTCTGCCACCCTCTCTTTCGCTTTTTCTTGATTATTCATAAATTTTTTTTTTGTTCATGAACAACTCTGAGATAGAAGATATTCTTGCGTGCTCTTATAGTGCTTGTCTGTGCTGCCGAGAAAAAAAACTATACGTTGACATAGTCCACGTTAGAACTTCTAGTTCAATGGCATCATTCTTCATTGCTGATATTTTGCGTGTCCGTGTTCTGGGGGAGGGGTGTGTTTAATAATTATTAACCTATTTATTTATTCATTTGATATTTATTTTGGAGGCTGAACACAGAAGTAGGATTTCACAATCGGACCAAAGTGGGCGAATAAGCTGAACATTTCGTAGATGTAGAAAGAGCGCTTGGGAATGTTCGAGATTAGACAGCATTGGTGAAAGAACATTGCTTACTTCGAAAAAGTTACCAAAACGGGATAAAAAAAAACGATTGCAGTACAATGCTTGAAATCGCAAAAAAAAAAGAGGCACTGCCATTTTATGAGAACAGGTTTCCCGCGGCTTGTCGAAAGAAATATGAGAAATATGCTTTCCGTAATCATTTGTGGGTGTAATTTAGGCCTAATAAAAAATTCACATGCTTAAATGTTGTTCGCTATGAAAATGCGTCCCGTTATGATGCCGGCTGTGAGATTTGTATTAAGGAATGAAGTATTGCTGCTGGAGCAAAAATGAGTTTGATTGGCCGCCATCACTGAGTGTTTCCGCAGGCAGCAAAACAGAACGCTTGTTCAAGTTATTAACGATGTTTAAACACTTCACAATTCAGGTAACTTGTGCGCAGTTTGTCATGAAGCAAATGTTACAAAACTTATGTAGAGCATTTGCGAAGGGTTGTGCCTGACGTACTGCAAAAAATACCATCCAATGTTTCTTCACCTGTGATTGATTAATATGCAAGGTTTAGCGTCCCAAAGCTACCATATGGTTGTGAGAGACGCTGGTTCTTCACCTGTACCATACAAACTTACAGCTCGCAAAGGGGGCGCAGGGCCGAGAATACTAAATGTTAACGCGCTGAGTGATGTTTACAGCTGGCCAGGCAGAGTCGTCAATAATAAGCCCAGCTTCACAATTTGCTGAGAAAGAAAGAAACGTAAATTTAAGGGCTCGTTTTTTTAAAGACGATAGTCTTTCTTAGCAACCTTCGACGGAAACATTTTGGTCTGTCTGTCTGTCTGTCTGTCTGTCTGTCTGTCTGTCTGTTTGTCTGTCTGTTCATCTGTCTGTACATTTGTCTGTTTGTCCACCGTAATGATACCTCAAACGGCACAAAAACGGCCAACCCCATCCGCAGCGCTTACCAATATTGCTCAAGGTTTAGCGATCATGGTTGGGCTAATGTCAATTAAAAAAAAAACAAATATTGCGCATATCTGAGGCGCCATAAAAACACGTCTATGTTTTGTATGTCGGCCTTCATACTAGAAGAGGCACACACAAGTATCTCTAAGGACTGTAGCGTTTATCGCGCTGCGCTGACAGTGCAATGCGATGCTCAAGGTGTTTCCAACGCTTTGCTACGACGGCACGGTGGTGGCACCTGCCCGTCGCTTTGAATTTTACACCTTATCACCTCCGAGACTGGCGCGCATTTTTCTCCGCAGTCACGCACGCCTTTGATTTCGAAGATAACTGCCAGATGGCGCTCGTGCCTAACGTGCCTAGTTGCGCCTATTCGCCTCCGCTACACGCTCGAGGCTCTCTAACGCAGTGCCTTCAGAATAGCATTCACAAATTTTCTTGCGCAGGACATCAAATAAACGTTTTGTTTACTCTCTCCAAACGCAAGACTAACGTCTTTCGACGACATTTACAGTGTAACATGTAGATGCGGGTCATTTTTTTTGTAAGAAACTTTGCCGAGGTGTAGCAGTGGGTAGGGTGCTCAGCTGCTGAACCGAAGGCTGCGGGTTAGCTAACGGCCGTTGTTATCACATTTCGATGGAGGCGAAATGTTTGAGGTCTATGAACTATGCATTGTTAGTATCCTGGTGGTAAACTCTTTATGCCCACTGCTACGGCGTCTTTCCCAACGCGAAACCCCACATATCATTATTTTTTGTCAGATACCCTATTATTGAGGACTAGCGACTAGCAGGCAGAGAAGCGAAGGAATGTATACAGGATAATATTTGAAGTAATCGCAATGTAAATGTGGAGAAAGAAAAGTATTCTAGAATAAATGGTAGCCCTATGCATTTTTTGTAAATATGAGTCTTGCTTTCAAGCACTTTTTGTTACTACGTAAGACCCGCATTCAGCAAAGGCACCGTGTCATTGCGTGGTTTGAACGCGACGGGGTTAAATGGCTCATTTTTCAGAAAGTCCGCCGTCGAAATCTGTAAGAGAAAACCGTAATCTTGTCCGTGACCAAAAAATCAAGAAACATGCTGGCTGATAGAACTTTTCGGGTCCGAGTAATGATAGTACCCAGAATTTTTGCGTAGAAGCGAGTGTTCTACTACAGAGCCATGCATCTGCTTGGAAATACAGTGAAATCAAATTTCAGGTTTTGCAAACACACGTGTGCTTATGGGAAACGTGCGGAACTTGCAAGAGGCACAACAGCCGAATGCACAAATGGGATGCTATTACACGCTTTGTATGTAAGTGCGTGTGCGCGAAGGTGACAGGTTTGATAAAACGGATAGGCCTTTAGAAAGTTTACAATGCACGATCCTTTTGGGTCGTTAAACGAAGAGAAATGATATATATCTATGGAATCAGACATGTTATGAATGCGACGTAGCTCGGCGTGTTGCGGAGTGGTTTGATAGGGCGAATCGCACGTGTGGCCAGCGTAAAGCTAGAAGCATAGGCTTCACCATCGATGTTTGTAAATAATATTTGTTCAGTAAGCGATGCATAAGTGTCTGACCTGTGTTACTCAACCCCTTGCGACACGCGCAAGTAAGGCGTAAGATCGCGGAACTGGACTTGTTGCAATTAGCAATGCGTGGCATTTGCGCGAAGTTTTCTGTGCAGTAGTTCAGCTCTGTTTTCAGACGTTGCTCGGACTGCATGAGTCCTTGACTAAGTTGGTCACGTGCTGGCATTTATCCACGCGATACGTTAGCTGTGACGTAGCGCCATGGAAAGACGTGGCACGGCTTCACTCATACGCCCAGTGCTAGCTGTTGAGGGCAATGGTGGTACACGGGAAAACAAATTTTGAAGATTTTGCGGTCCACAACAACTTTTGCTTGGCATGTGCGACTTCTTTCTTAATGCGTCTGTTTACGAATAGCGCCATTAAACGAACTGTGATAGAGCGAGAAAAAAAACAGCAGCAATGCATGAGGGAGCATTGCTGGCTGTTTCAATGAAGTTTCCGCCAAAGAATTGTAGACTGCAGATTCAAGATCTTTTTGCTGGTTACCCCTTGGTTGATTCAGTACTGCTAAAATGACCTTTTACTTGCGTGTAGAGTACACTCGCACTGAACTAGATACAGGATATCAGTATGGGAGTGGCGGCCGCGAGCGCGCCGATTGTAGAAAGAAGAGCACAATAACGACCGCGTGAGAACTGGTGGCACGCAGCAACATCTGGCAGCGGGTAGTTGTGGCTAAGACTTACGGGAATAAACAAGGTACGTGGGCTGGCTCCGCGTGTTTCTGTGGGATTCTGGGCCGAGCTGCCTCGAAACACCTGCAGTACTCGATACATAAACGTGCCCTCGGCATAATTTGCTTCACTCGGCATACAACAATTCAGTGTTGTCATCGGTTATACAGCACAGACACAGCGAAACACCGAAAAACTTTGTTTTATGTGTCTAGTTATTACACTTATTTATAGTTTATGGCGCAACAATTCATACGCTACATTGCGAAGCAGCCCTATCAACTTGACACTGCTACGCCGACACGTCAGGTGCTTCGTGAAGCACGCCAGTTTTTTTCGTTCTCTACTGCACCATGGCGCCACCGGATCAGTGCACGATTGCTCTACAGGCTTAACAAAATTGGGTGATCCTTGAGTTTCACCTTTAAAACTTTAACGCAATAGCGATATCCTGTCTGTATTGCCCACTTCTACCACTTAGAGCATAGTATTTATTGTATGCGATTCCGAGAAGCCTAAATTGTGGATTCCTACAATATAATTGCTAA